>NC_085025.1:1003898-1101398 GCF_963692335.1 Osmerus eperlanus
GTTTGTGCGTTTCGTTTTTTCTGTTTTGCTTGGTTTAAGATGGGATTGTGGTTTGTAAGGGTGATTAAGTCCAATTTTACAAGCATTGAAGACAGAAAAGACTGCAGTATTAGTGTCTCCTTCACACCAATTGTTCCCTATCTTTGTTTATAATAGTTATTTAACAGAGATCTTATCCCTTTCATCCTGACGGAAGACCATTTGCACTGTAATTTAGTTAAAAACATTTCATGAAGCTCTTTCAACTGCCTGTTTTTTGTTGTTTTTCTCGTTATGAACTGTGAGTAGGGAACTAGACCCTGGTGGTCTTATGTACCATTCTATTCAAGCCTGTCCCTGGTGGTCTTATGTATCATTCTATTCAAGCCTGTCCCTGGTGGTCTTATGTACCATTCTATTCAAGCCAGTTGTTAACCTGATCATGCATTTCCATTTAGTCCTGATGAAAAAGAGAAAGTGAGATGATGTGGGAGAATGTCGCTTTATCCGCCTTCTCCGCTTCTGTTAAGTATTTACCGGCACGCACTACTTTCAGGGCCGTTCTGCCAGCATGAATAACTGGTTCTACATCAGGCTTAGTGCGCCGCTCTGAATCCTCGTGATAGAACCGCAGCCGTCGCGTTGACGTGATCAGTGATTCCTCTGTACATGTTGAGTGTTGTCTCGCTAACTGTGAATGTTCCCTATGTGTTATTTCCCTGTGAAGTCAAACCCGTCATGTTGTATGCAACATCACTGTCAATATATTAATTATTCCACATTTAATACTTCACTAAAGTTAGGCTATACTGTACAAATGGCCTATGAATTAATAAAACATTTGTCCTCTTATGGTCCGTTCAATATGTTTAAAAAGACAGCGTTCACTAGTAAAGATATGAATAAAAGAATTCTCTATTAAACTCTTAGGCCATATTTGGGTTATATAATATTTCTATATGAATATCCGTGTATGGGCTGCATCAGTGGCGATTTTAGAACCTTTTTAGGGGTGCTCAAGTTACTCAGTTACCATCAACTCTGACCATTGGCGGTCCTACATTTGGCGCCCCGGGCAAGGTTTTCCCCTGCAACTCAGAAGATGTTGTTGATGCTGCTTTATGAAAAACTTCCCGTCTCCTTCCTATAACTGAAACATAGTTCCGTGTGGGTTAATGTGGTCATGATGGGCGGGATTGAGGGAGTAGGCTACGGAGTTTTCTACCACTGCCATTTAGCCTCCAACAGTTTCGTCGTGTTTGACACAAGCCTGTCATTGAGAACTGTAGGCTATGTAATAAATTAGTGGGCTACATTTGATTACATAAAAAAAATATATATATACAGCCTATGGGTTGTAGGCTATATGGAGGACGACTCGATACCGGTCCAACAAGACACCATCGTCTACAGTGAACAACAACATACGGATTATGACGAAAATGATGATTTTAACGACGACGACTGCGTTTTTTGTATGATCGCCAACGGCATAAATGAAAGCACAGAAATTCTTAAAAAGGTTGGTCTTTGGCCCGCACTGTTGTCATGACGCATTACGTTTTACCGGTTAACGTAAACCGGTAGCCTACTACATAACCTGGACACACTTTTATATAAATATGATTGTGTTAGTCTTTTGCTTTCATTTGGACGCTGTCAGATGTGACGTAATGAATGTTTAGTAACTTGTGAAGTTTGGAATTTCATCCCCTTCGAACTCCTATAAACATTTTCATTATTTACAAGGGCTTGGCTATTTTTCCAACATTTTATCACATTTTCCTGTCTGCACCTTGTCCTAAAATCTCTTTACAGGATGCAGAACTTGTCTGTTTTCGCGACATTATCCCTGCTGCTCCGCATCACTACCTGGTCGTGACGAGACTTCACATTGTCAGCTGTCGCTCTCTCTGCACGGAGGAGCACGTGGATCTCGGTAAAGACAGAATACATTTATGGAAGCAAATCAGTGACAATGTTTTGTATTTTAAATGGAATTGAATACTTAATAACACCACCGAATTTGTTGGTTTTGAATTCACCTCTTAAAAAAAATCTGATCCAAAAATTCAAGGTTTGTAAATTCAGTGGCTCAAATTCGAAAAGTAAAATTCAGATCCCCCCCCCCACACAAGATGTTCATCATGTTATAACAAGTTATTTTCACGTTAGTTTGTATCACGTTATAACGTGAAAATAACTTGTTATAACATGATGAACATCTTGTTATAACAAGAAACATATCACGTTATAATGTGATACTGATCCGTTTTTCTTTTTCTGGAGTGGCAGCAATACGCTGCCGTGGCTTAATCCATATACATTGTGCAGGAGCAGGACTAGTAAAACGCAGGGGTTGTGGAACAACAGTTGCGTGTTCTGTGTTGCAGTAGAGAGAATGGCTGAGATGGGCAGGTGTGTTCTGAAGGACAACAATGTAACCGACCCGAAGGACGTCAGGTATGACACATCTTCATTTGAGGATAACTGGTTGTTTGAGGAAGCCCCAAAATGAATATAGAAGTAAAATTACCAGAAAGATTTTGTTTATGAAAATATGATCAAGTGAATATTTAAGTTGGAGTCATAATGTGGCTATGTACATGTACATGTAATGTACATGGCTGTATAAAAGTACAGGGTTGAGAAATATTTTGTTTAGTCTTTCATTGAATCATTTTAACCCTTGTGCTGCCTTCGGCTCACAACGACCCATCGTTGTGATGCGACAACTTTACCCAATACAAAAACAAATAAAAAGCATTTTCTTTTAACCTTCGCGCTGTAAGGGGTGTGAGACAGCCCGACAGTTAAAAGAAAATGCTTCACTTTATTTTTGTATGAGGTAAAGTTGTTGCAACGCGTGGGGGGTCACAATGACCCGAAGATAACACAAGGGTTAAAGCATTTTTCCTTAACTTTTTGTTGTTTTTATTTGTGCCCAATACTTTTGTGCAGTACTGTGTGTGTTATGTGTTTCCTGTGTGTGTGATGCGTTTCCTGTCCTCTCAGGATGGGATTCCACTGGCCTCCCTACATCTCCATCCCTCACCTCCACCTCCACGTCCTGGCGCCAGCCAGCCAAATATCTGAGCACATGGCCCACAAGTACCTGCCCTGCACGGACAGGTTTACCACTGTGAGTACAGGATCACACACACACCACATGCAGAGGAAGCTGTGGTCCAGTATTGTTTGGCGGTGGCACATTTAGCAACATTGTTTTCCCAGTGCTGCAAAGTGTTTTCAACTGCTAAATGGGGGCATGTATAAAAATTCAGTGTTTCTCATGGAAACACACAAACATACAACACACATGAACACATGCACATACTATGTAATTGTTGTACGGTTGTACAATTCAACAACAAAGTGTTTATGTTGTAGGAGGACTGTCTTCGTGCCAGACTGAAATCTGCTCTTGGGGTTGTCCAGCAGCGCAGGACCTACCAGATACAGTATTGTTGTTGTTGAGAATATGTTGATGAAACAGAGGAAACATAATATCAATAACAGCTGAATAGCTTAACCACATCTTCTTTTATAATTGTTTTTGGTCTTGGGGGATGGGTATAGCTCAGTGGTAGAGCATTTGACTGGAGATCAAACAGTTATAGGTTCAAATCCCCCCTGTACATGTTGTGTTAAACCAGGCGATGGTAATACCTCAGCTCTAATGTACTTCCTGTCTTGATATGTCATATGTTTCTAACCTGATTTGATATGTCATATTTTTCATTTCTGGACAGTGATCCTACCTCAGGGAGACTTAACCATGAAATCAAGTCAGAGTTGTTCAGCCCTTTATAAGGACTGTCACAGCTGTCACGAGGGCTTTAAATCACTGACTCTCTTTCTCTCTGGACTGGTTTCTCACTTTTAAAGAATACAATTTGTTATTTGTACAATTCTTTTTACTTTGATTAAAACACAAGAGCATTTCAAATATTAATGTTTTGCTTATAAGGTCAAGTTATCTTTGTCCAAATATTACATGTTTGCTTGTCTTTTGTCATATGGGTGTGTCACTAATTTACTTCACTCATATTATGATCTTGGATTCCTTCTGTCATGGAATCCTGACGACACTATCTTTTTTAGAACCCTTGGTGCTGATAGAGTCCTACAAATCAGACTTTTGCAAGTAATTTGCATCAGGATAAATTCGAATCGAGAGAGGATTTATGATAATCGAGTTTAGAAACCAGACATTAAGAAAACTCACGAGGGCGCTAAAGCTTTTCATCCGGCTCTGTGTCTGCATTACTGACGTCATATCATGCGCCGGTAGTAAATAGGCGGGAAATTGAAAAACATAAACAAAGCTGTCTTTGTTCTGTTTGAAAGAGCTAATCTGAGGTCGTCAACATGGTGAAAAGGGCACCAAGGAGCAAATTAAAGTCTTTAATGAAGAAAAAATCTCATATTCGTGTTGGCACCGCAGCAGATGCAATGGTAAGTTGCTAGAAGCTGAACTTTTTAAACAACGTCAACGTTCGTCCTTACCCTCCATCTACATGTCTCAGTAGTGTTGTTGATATGCAGACAGAAAAATAGCGTTAATCCAAACGTTAATCAACGTCATAAACGCAAGTACCTTTTGGGGGATTATTTTACTGAGTGACCATGGTCGTATGTCGCTTTCAGGTGGAGCTGGGCGTGCTGCTGTTCCTGCACAGTCTCGCGGAGGAGGCGAGGGCGCGAGCTTTCGAGGGGAAAACCGCGACCATCAAGGCTCAGCACGTGGCAGCGGTGGCCAAGGTCTAATGGACAGTTTACCTAGAAAAGACAACCATGTTTAACTGAACGTTTTAAACAAAACACACACAAACGTTTGATTTGGGCTTCAACAGTCACTTTAGTGGGCTTACTTCCGTTTATAGAGCTACATTTAATATAACTGGTTTAACCAAGCATTGCAATAGGATTGTGTATTCAACGATATAATTTTAAAAATCTGAATGTCTAAGGATAGTTTTTTGTGTAAAACATACTAGTGTCAGTATACTTTGTGTACTATATGTTCAAATATTATTTTTCTTGTCTGTAGAAAGTGCTAAAGAGAGCCAGAGGTTGAAGCAACACTCCGGGACAGTGACAACAGCAGCTACGTCACTTCCTCCTGTAGAGCCCGCGCCGTGAGACCTACAGTCTTACATTTTATGTGTATTTTCCATTTGTTGCTAGACATGCATTATATTTTATTTTGATGTAAGACAATTTCAATTTTGTATGTATTTGATTAAATCTGTGACAAGGATTCTCAATGTCGAGTTTTTTTGGGGTTTTTTTACTTCTGAAGTTTCGTCCAAATCTTCATCCTGGAAACAAACCATGAGTCAGGAGCGGCTCCTCAGGAGGCAATGACTTGATTAAATCATTTTCTTACAAAATTGTTCATACCTTGACGATGAAAATTATAGTCTATGTATAGATTTATTATAAATGTTTTCATTTTCCAAGAGACGCAGGCGGTTTCATACGGCCAGATTATGTGAGTGTATTGCACGCAGTGCCAGAGGCTAGTCTCTCGTTACTAAATTGATCAATCAGAATGGATGTTCAAATATTGCAACGTCATTTGTATACCTTGAAAAAGGTAGAAGGGAGGAGAATTGAATTGTGCCTCCTTCCGCATAAATAATCAATAAGCATTGATCTCCCAATCCTAGCCATGCCATTGGTTATGAGAGAGCAGCAAACCAACATGGCTGCTATCGCTAGCGTGGATTATTTATTACAAAATAATTTTAGAAATCTACTATTAGATCAGCAATTAGAAATAAAAAATGCTGGGCGACCAACTCCAGAATGTAGTATTACACAACAGGGAGGACGGAGTACTTGTCGTAGAACTTTCTGTCGTGATGTCTACAGCAAAAACGAATGGATTACTGGATCTTCTGTGTTGAACCGATTTTTTTGCTGGCCTTGTCTACTGTTTAAACGGGACTCTGGTATTCCATGGGTGAAAGATGGATTCAACGATCTCAAAAATCTATCGAGGGGAATAGATAGACATGACAAATCAAAAAGTCATATATCATCTACAATAAAGCTGAAACTTTTTGGGAAAGTCCGGATTGACCAGGCCCCCAGTCAAGCTGCTGTATTGTCAGCCAAACTTCGTAACGACCAAGTAACAAAAAACCGCGAGATCTTGAAAAAACTTATGGATGCTGTTATTTATCTCGGAACGCAAGAGCTCTATTTTCAAGGACGTAATGAATCTGCATCCAGTTCTAACAAGGGAAATTTTGTAGAACTTGTTCATTTATTGGCAGAATTTGACAGTGACTTGGCAGAACATTTGGGCAGTGCAACAGTGGTCCGCGGTATGTCGAAATCAATCCAAAATGACATAATTGACAGCATTGCTTCTGTCATACAGGACGAGATAGACTCTGAATTGAATGCTGCCCCTTTCTTCGCAGTCCAGGTTGATGATACCACTGACACTGACAAGTGTCAGTTAACCGAACTGACTCACACTGAAGCGCTGTTTCAGGTCCTCCAGTCAAAATCCCTAGATCTGAGTCGGTCGTTTGACCAAATTGATGCCACCCTGAATTCTCTGAGAGCCTTAACCCTTGTGCTGCCTTCAGGTCACATGACCCAAAGGTTCATAACGAACCACCGTTGTGTTTACCCAATTTTACCCAATACAAAAACAAATAAAAATAATTTTATTTTAACCATTGCAATGTGGGGGGTCTGAGACAGCCCAACAGTTAAAAGAAAATGCTTCACTTTGTTTTTGTAGGAGGTAAATTTGTCGCAATACGACGGTGGGTCACAATGACTGATGGGTCAGAATGACCCGAAGATAACACAAGGGTTAAGAACTGAGACAAAATTTCAGGGCTTCTACGAAAGCAATGTCGACTCTTTATCACACGAAGACAACAGACACAAGAGATTCCGTCACACTTGGGATGACTTGGAGCACGGATTTAACGGGGACAGTGAGACTGACTTTCATGGTTCATATAGGCGAATGTACTTTGAAATTCTGGATGCAATTGTTTATCAGTTGGAAGAGAGGTTCACTGACATGAAGAAACTCAGTTTCTTTCATATTCTTGATCATGCACGCTTCACAAAACTTTCAAATACGTTTCCATTTAAGGAGATCGTTGCTTTGGTTGAAGTTTATCCATTTTTTGATGAACCAAGGCTAAAGAATGAGCTGCAAGTTTTGTATGAAGACTCTACCCTACATGAGGCGCCACAGGAGCTTCTGCAACTGCTGATGAAGGATGACCTCTGCAATGCCTTGCCCGAAGTTTGTAAACTCTTACAGTTGGTACTTACCATCCCAGTTACAAGTGTTTCTCCTGAGAGGTCATTTTCTTGCCTTAAAAGACTAAAAACATACTTAATAAACACTACAAGTGAAGAGCGACTGTCCTGTTTGGCCAAAATATCGATGGAATCTAAATTACTGAAAAAACTAAAAGCTAGTGGGCATTTGTATGACAAGGCCATTTATAAATTTGCGACAATGAAGGAGTGGAGGATGGAGTTAATCTACAAGTAGGTGAGTAGGAATATTAGACTGAATGGGGTCCTCCATTCATACTTTAATACATTTTTGTATTAAAGTATGAATTAAAGTACTAACCCTAACCCTTTTTCTGCAGAATGAGAGGTGGGTGATGATGATGACAGGACACTGATGATGGAGGAGAAGATGGAAGAGGATGAACAAGATGAAGAGGATGAACACATGTCAGTACTAGCTCGTTGTTGGACGGAAGCCTGGAGAACCAGAGACTGGTCCTGAATCCCCCTGAGACTCTCTCCTGCTCGTGCCACGCAGACCTACTGCTCTCTGAATCACCCTGAGTCCTGGTCATCCAGGATGTAAAGTAATCATGTAATAGTCTCCTCACACAGGGAGGTCAGTGTGGAGTAACCATCCTCTCTCAGGATGGAAGATGTTATAGATGCAGTTGAAGATGAGTGAAGCAGTATCTATCTAGTCATAAGACAATTTTGACTTATTTTTATTCTTACTGCATAATTGTCTCCAGCCTCTGGTCTGCACCTCTCTGTGTCTCTGATCGTCTCTGGAAGAGGGGAACCCTCACTGAACTGCTCCTCGCAAGGTTTCTTACCTTTTTTCTCAATGAGCTTTTGGGGAGTTTGTTTATGTTGGATATAGCTGCTGATCTGTGGGCATCTATGAAGCCTTCTGTAACATTATTTGTAAAAGGGACAATAGATCAAATTTAATTTGAAGATCTTGTGAGGAGACACCAACAGCTTGTTCATTGGATATCTGGCACACCACTTAATGCGCAATACTGCATGCTGCTACGGCCATTTGTGATGACCTCATGGGTCAGATAAATAGTTGACACACAGGTGATTCCCCAAGTGTATGTGTTTGCTGTGGTTTTCTAAAGACTGGTGGGTTTTTTCCAAGCACAGAACCTATTAACACTGCTTGCATTAATGAATGTAAAAAAATGTGTCTACTAAGTGAATACATTTTGACATAAAACTAAAGATTTAATCTGATGGTAGTTGTATTTCTGATCTTACTGTCTAGATCAAAAGTACACACGCACACACAATACTTAGATGGCTGCAGGCACACCTGCTCAGGTAAACTGACACCCGACACCTGCCAGTTGCCATGACGCTCCTTGGGGGAAGCAGGGCTTGATGGGAAATATTTGAGGTTAGGAGGACACACAACCAGCGTCAGCAGACGAGACCTGCATCTTTCGCTCCCCCTCTCTCTCTCTCTCTCTCTCTCTCTCTCTCCGTGTCCTACACACACACACACATCCTGGGAGCTTCCAGAAGGCCAGGGACAGCTGGGTCGCTTAGCTGTTGTTCTACTTGCCTTTCTCGGACGTTGTGTTTTGGACGACTGCTCTCTGGAGCGCTGCGTGGAGTGTGTCAGCCAGGGTAAGCGACACGGTGAAATATTGATGAGGCGACAAGTGTGATCCTCACCCCCACAGGCCTCGCCCTCCTGGCCACATGCACGCTACGGTGAGGGGGTGTCGATGCCCCCAAGACCACCTGCACCACGGACACCAGCACTGGTGAGTACCAACATCCTCTTCCTGCCACTCAACATCCTCCTCCTGTCCCTCAACTTCCTGTTCCTTTCCCTCAACTTCCTGTTCCTGTCTCAACATCTTGGTCTTGAATCCCTCCAACAGATCAGTGATGAAACAATGTGAGAGCTGGAGAGGTATAAGAGGATGAGAGAATGAGGGAGACTGTACTGCCCTGTTTGGAGAGAGGGATGAGAGTGGATGAGGGCTGGTAGAAAGTAGGCCACTCTAACGTGCGTGTCTCCAGTTACACGGTTATCTCTGCTGCGTGTGTCTGATCACCTTTCAAAGAAAGGAGTGTTGACTTGTCCCTTTCACCTGCATGAGACCCACAGTCGACAGAAAAAGGAGGAAAGAAAGAGATCTGAGGCGTTTACTGATAACAGCATGTGTGGACCGACACAGAACCATCTAGAACAGAAACATAAGTGGGCCTGTCTGTCTCTTCCAGGCCTCTGGCTCAGTTTACCACTGAAGGGTCGATCTACAGGTCCTTTCCTCCATGAATAACTGTTCTCCTTATCCCCACCTCCCAACACTCCACCTTCCTTCTCCTCCTTCCACTCTCCTGCCCTCCCCCCTCCCCAGATCCAGTAAAGCCCACTCCTCCCAGCGGGGGAGGGGGTGAGCGAGCGGAGGGGGGGCAGGGAGAATCGCCCCTCTTCTACCGAGAGCTGTGGTTCATCTGTGTGATGGCGGGTGTGGCCCTGCTCCTCCTGGCCCTCCTCCTGGCCCTCATCCTCCACAAGGCCCTGAACAAACCCCCCTTCACCCGAGAGCGCCCCCCTCTGGCTGCCTTGCCCCTGCAGAAGAGGATCCCCATGGTGGTACCCCCTCACTCCCACCTGAGGAAGCACCTCACACCTGTAAAGCACACCTGTGATGTGAAAACCTTACAAGCTGCTTGACAAACACTTCTTCTTCTCTTCTTACAGTTTGAAACGGTGCCTGATACGACTAACGCATCCAACAGTGTCACTCTCAAAGGGTTCACTATGCATCTAGAGGTGAGACACACACCTACTTGTAAACACAGACCGTTCCTTGACTGACCACTGAAATATTGTTAGAACATCTGATCCTTGATCTTCTGCTGGACTTAATACTTGCACTGTTTTACTGTTTTTACATTGCTTTTGGATGACAGCTTCTGCTGAATGAATAGCTACAATGTGGCTGTAAAAATGTACCTGGTAACTAAGCGGCTCTGTGTAACTGTGTACCTGTGAAGGGGGTACTGTACCTGGTAACTATGCGTCTCTGTGTACCTGTGAAGGGGGTACTGTACCTGGTAACTATGCGTCTCTGTGTACCTGTGAAGGGGGTACTGTACCTGGTAACTATGCGTCTCTGTGTACCTGTGAAGGGGGTACTGTACCTGGTAACTATGCGTCTCTGTGTACCTGTGAAGGGGGTACTGTACCTGGTAACTATGCGTCTCTGTGTACCTGTGAAGGGAGTACTGTACCTGGTAACTATGCGTCTCTGTGTACCTGTGAAGGGAGTACTGTACCTGGTAACTATGCGTCTCTGTGTACCTGTGAAGGGAGTACTGTACCTGGTAACTATGCGTCTCTGTGTACCTGTGAAGGGGGTACTGGACCTGGTAACTATGCGTCTCTGTGTACCTGTGAAGGGGGTACTGTACCTGGTAACTATGCGTCTCTGTGTACCTGTGAAGGGGGTACTGTACCTGGTAACTATGCGTCTCTGTGTACCTGTGAAGGGGGTACTGTACCTGGTAACTATGCGTCTCTGTGTACCTGTGAAGGGGGTACTGTACCTGGTAACTATGCGTCTCTGTGTACCTGTGAAGGGGGTACTGTACCTGGTAACTATGCGTCTCTGTGTACCTGTGAAGGGGGTACTGTACCTGGTAACTATGCGTCTCTGTGTACCTGTGAAGGGGGTACTGTACCTGGTAACTATGCGTCTCTGTGTACCTGTGAAGGGGGTACTGTACCTGGTAACTATGCGTCTCTGTGTACCTGTGAAGGGGGTACTGTACCTGGTAACTATGCGTCTCTGTGTACCTGTGAAGGGGGTACTGGACAGCAAGCTGGGGCTGGGAGGACACGGACCTGCGGAGGCAGACCTGGGGATCTTCAGCGTGTCCTCTCTCCATGCCCTGCCCCCGGACCCTTCCCAGAATTCCCTGCGGCGCAGCGTGAGCCAGCTGATAGACAGGAAGTCCCTGACTGAGGACGAGGAAGTGTGGGACCCCCACGTCCACGGACATGACAGTGGGATGGTGAGACATAAACACATACACCTGCTATCCACACATAGCTAGCTAGCACCTGAACACCTGCTATCCACACATAGCTATAATACCTGAATACCTGCTATCCACACAAAGCTAGCTAGCACCTGAACACCTGCTATCCACACATAGCTATAATACCTGAATACCTGCTATCCACACAAAGCTAGCTAGCACCTGAATACCTGCTATCCACACATAGCTAACTAGTACCTGAATACCTGCTATCCACACATAGCTAGCTAGCACCTGAACACCTGCTATCCACACATAGCTAGCTAGCACCTGAATACCTGCTATCCACACATAGCTAGCACCTGAATACCTGCAATCCACACATAGCTATAGTACCTGAATACCTGCTATCCACACATAGCTAACTAGCACCTGGATACCTGCATACTACTCAAGTGATGAAGCTAGAAGGAAGACCCTCTAGGCTACGTTGCTTTGGACAAAACAGTTGGAAAATAATATTTAAGTCAGAACTTTATACAACATGATTTATAGGATAAACAGTTAGAGAAGATCCCACACTACATATGGATACTGTATAGTGTATACAAAAACGGATTCTGTCCTTGACTGGATATGATGCATCTGATCAAGTATCAAACTGACCCAGATCATCTTCCGGTCGTTCTGTTCCCCATGTCAGTTCATGGAGGACGAGGAGTTCGTCGACACGATCAAAGGGTTCAGCACGGTGAGGAAGGAACACACCATGTTTACCGACACTAACCTTTGACCTTCGAAGGACTCCTGGATCTCACCCTCGACCTTGACGGCAGGTGGCAACGAGCTACGAGAAGCATCACACCTTAGTGGTTAGAGGGGATGAACACTGACCTACTTCAGACGGTTAAGATGAGGCGTCTGCAGTGACGTCGTTAATAACATTAAGAGTTGTGTCATCATTGACCATCTGTACTGGAGCGATTCCTGAAACTTCCAACACTTAACAGGGTCGACATATAGGAGAGATGGGAGGCGTGTGGCTCAGTGGGGTGTTTGGCGACAGATCAAGAGGTTCCCCTCTGTATGTTTGCATGAAAGTGTCTGTGAACAATTATAGTCATCATTTATTAATTTAAGATGGCATGCAAACTTGACATGCTTGTTGCGTAGACAGCTGGTTTCATGGTATTGACAGTATTATTGCTACATACATACAATTAAGATGTCTGTTTCAGTCGTCATTCACGTTAAAGATTTATAAATGTCTCAGGCATGTTACTTTTATCCATGATGAAGGAAAACGTTGTCATGCATGATCTTAAATGTTTTAATATGTTTATGATCACTTTTTGTACAAAATCTCTATCAAGTGCAGAGATGGGAAGTAAGAAAATACTTTCTTACTGTACTTAAGTTTCAAGCAGAGAAGCAGAGAAGACCTCTGATTTTCTCACGATTTCAAAGCCTAATTTAACATGCTTGTCGGTGGTGTTTTTTTCATTCGAATTCGGATGTGTAGTTAACAACACATTCTTCTGTGGTGTGATGAAACTAATTTTCAATTCCACTTTACAGGATCTTTAATACCGCGTTTGATTCTGGCCTGGGCCATTTCCTGTATGTGTTTTCTCCCTCTGCCTTCTTGTCTATAAATGAAGCCAATAAATAAATAAAATAAATAACACTAACACAAGTAGTCAACATATGGATTTATTTGAAATTCGCAGCAATTCAATTCTGGCACAAAACACATGTACCACTACAATTGATAATACGGTTACAAAACAAACATTTTCTTAATAAATTAATGTACTTAAGTACACATCACATGACAAGGATAACAGAAAACAGAAAAACCCAAAATGGGGGAACAACTATTTTAGCATTAAAAATAATCAAGTCGATTCAATATACAAAAATGTCAGGCGTTTAGAAAGGCAGCCTTATTCGTTGTGAGTTTCTATATAAATATAAATCTCTTGTTAAGCATGAATATGCTGATATGTCTGCTAAAAAGACCAGGCCGGAAGGGGCGGGGCTTAGTCTCAGTCTGTAACCTGAACCACTTCCTTAACAATGACACCTAGCAACCGTCCTCCTACCAAGCAGCAGGGACGAGGAAAAAACTGAAAATCCTGGAACACATTTCAGTTCGACTATTTGTTTTTTTTAAACATGAACAAATGGTTCGCTGCCCGTGGATACTGTATATATCCGATATATAGCCCGTCTAGTGTGATACAATTCATATATTCAGGTGTCAATCTCTAAATATGTTTGCAGCTGTAAAGTGCATGCAGCCCATCCGGGTGTTGAATGCTTTTAAAAGGTGTCTACAACTTACGAGACGATTATCTACCAACATGAACCTATACACAAACTACTGGCTGGCTGGTTTCAATTACGGAAGTTTACGAGGCATATTCACTACTTTCCCTGTTGGTCAATAACTCCTCAAAGAATTCGCACACACATAGACTATATGGTCCTTTGGCTACATCCCAAACACTCTAAATGCCAACTTTAGGAATCCCTTAAATTGGGTTAATCTACCATGATCTGTTAAAGTACGAAAACATCTCCCGATGCTACTAAACGCTGTATCTAGTAGCGCCACAACAATGCTAGCATCACTACACCGCTACATCTGCTTACTGATATCACATCACAACCACTAAATTAGTCCTTATAGGGTAGCCTACAACACTAGCATGTTGGAGGTACCACAAATGTAGCTTCAGCTACTGAAGATTTAGGGATGAGGATTCAGTTTACGGTCTTTAGACAAAGAGTAGCAGGCTAACAGATACAACATCAACTAACGTCAACTAATATTGAAGTAACACGAGAAACTCAGCCAGGAGAACCAGCACAACAGGAGTCTGGTTGAAGAACGGTGCTATAGTCTGCACTACACTGAGATTGTTCATCATCATCCTTAGTGATGGCGGTTCAGGGTCACATGGATGCGGCCTGACCAAGTACCTGAGGGTAGGTAGGGGCATCTAGGACGTGTGGTGTGTACATGTGCGTGTATGTATGTATGCCTAGATGCATCTAGGGTGTGTGTGTGTATAAGTATGCATGTGTATGTGCATACATGTGTGTATAAAAGCACATCAGTGCACACTCTCGATGATAGATGTGTTGTTAGTGTCTGATAGTCCCACACTGTACTGATGTAGTAGTGATGCTTCATCACTATATAAAAACATGGATGTACGTTGAGCAGCAAATGATAAATCTTCCACGATATCAACCTTCAGTCTCATTCTTCGTCAGACTAGTGATCTCCTGTAGACTGATTTATCACTACAGCTGTTGTCTCAGCATGATGCTGGGCTCTGGTCACCAGACCTGGTCACTGCTCAGCAACATCCTCTCAGACTAACATCCTCTCAGACTAACATCCTCTCAGACTAACATCCTCTCAGACTAACATTCATCACAGCCTCTAATCTCTAAACCACCTCTTTCCAGCAACAACATCCTCTACACATTCCACTTCAGTCCCTACATTTCCTGTCCCTTTTATTAAGAAATTATCAAAAAAGTGTTTCCAAACTGTGCAATTTTAAGATCATAAGTATATACAATATATGTTTGTTTTTCTTCTAATGTTTGTGTACCTACACTTTGAGTATAAAGCAGCATGGAAAACAGGTGCAACGCTATATTGACGATGTGATAGAAGGTTGTAACATTCCTCTTTTAGGAAAACGAGATGTCAGCTGACTGCCAGAGCTGTCCATCATCTACTGCTATGAACCAATGGGTGCTCTCTGATTGAAGGAGCCAAGCTCCAATTGGTTCCCACAACTGATCCTGCCCACTGAGACACAAAAGGTGCGTTCGACTTCATGCAGCGCTGGCGTCGCCTGCAGCCCGGCTGACTTGAAGCTGCCAATGGCATTCTTAGCTTCAAGTCAGCTGGCTGCAGCCGGCTGTCGGCGCCGCCGGTGCTGCATGAAGTCGAACACAGCTAAAGTCACTACAGCATCCTGTCATGGCAAATGGCCTATCAGAGTGCAGGTTGCAATGAGTAATACTGCTAATAAAGAAAACCTAACATGCAGAGACAACGTACAAACTAACAAGCGATAGTCACACTTAAACATTAAAACACGCTTAAGATTGGAAAAGGGTATAGGCAGTCAATCAGCTAAAATATCACACGTTAAAATCTCAACACTCGAGGGCGTCGAGGAGAAAACAGCCTCAGGAAAAAGCCGTTGTACTACAGGAAGGGGAGGGGCTTAATTCATGGGAGTGTTCCAGAACGTCCCAACGCTTGGCGTGTTCCATTGGTGACTTCTAGAAGGTTTTGGAACTTGTATGGGTTTAAGTAGGGCACAGAACTGCGGAGACAAGCAGAGAAACTGAGTCACTCACAACACGATCCACACAGTCACACAGGAGGAGAGAGAGGGGTGAGGAAGAGAGAGGGGTCAGGAAGAGAGAGAGGGTTGAGGAGGAGAGAGCGAAGATGCTGATTAGTTCTGGTGAGCAGCACTGACACGGACAGCTTAATGAAACTATAAGCTCGCAGACGGGGTGGTGGGGGGGCGGGGGTGAGGTGAGAGAGAGAGAGTGAGCGAGTGAGCATGATCAAACCACAAGCACAGCATGGGGCACTACAGTCCGAGCCTGCGAGGAAAGCTTCCGGAAGGAGTCTTGTGGAAAGGGTTCATCTTGTGAGTAGGTGTGTGTGAGTAAGTGTCTTTGTCAGTAGGTGTGTGTTTGAGTGTGTGCGTGAGTGTGTATGCACGTGTGTGGGTGGGAGTGTGTGTGCGTCTGTGTGTGTGTTTGCCTCACAAACCTCCAGGTCCATTGCTCCTATACCAGAGCTAGTAAGAGAACGCAGCAGAGATGAGAAACAAGTTCACACGTCAAAGAGGAAAGCACAAAACCACTGGTAGGTTAGCAGTAGTGCTAGTAGTGTTACAGTGGTTCTAGTAGAACTACAGTAGTGGTATTAATGCCTTGTACTGTAGGTATGTTAGTCATCATGTATCAGTGAATAAAGACCTCCTTAAATGAGGCCAGGCTGTAATACCCCCCCCCCCCAATCAAACACCAGGGGGCAGAGTGACAGACACTGAGTGTGTGCGCTGCCTGGCCGGTACGTCAACCCGCACACACACACGTATCCTCATCCCTGGCCTCAGATTAGTGAAGGCTGATGGAGAGGTTCCACTGCCCTTCAGCAACAGCTGGGCTCATGTAAAGACATTGTGTGTGTGTGTGCATGTGAATGTTACCTTTCAGAATGTAGTCTGTTAGCAGACTGGGCACCTTGTCGCTGTCATCTCTCATAGCGTGCAGGACTGAGGAAACAAACACGCATGATAAACACAACATCCAGGGGTGAGCTGGATGTGGAAGATGTCTGATCCTAAACCAGAAGGGGAACTCACTCTTGGTGAGGATCTGGAGGTCTTCCACCGAGCAAGCCTTCCTCTCATAGGGGATCACTGTGGTCAGGTACTGAGAGAGAGACAGCAGACACACACAGAGAGAGAGAGACAGATACATATCAAGAGGGGAGAGGATAAACATGACATTTTAAAATGCTGAATCAGGAAGTGAAGAGTTGACATGGCATGCCGACACAAAAAAGATAAAACGAGATTGACATCATCCTGGCTGTTTGTGAGACAGGGGGGGGGTCAGAAAACCCAAACTACATTCAGCCAATCACACAGCACAGCGGTGTGTTCACAAACAGCAAATGAATAAAACAGGACAAAGCAGAAAACAGATAAAGAGAGATAAACTAGCAGATTAAACGGAGCTGTAACAGTTCACCAGAGGGTCTACTGTAAAGGTGGAAATTCAAGTGGCACTGTGTAGATCTGAGTTGTCAAGAGATGTGGGTTTATTACAATTTATTTAGATTATACAATTACGTAATATTAAACAAAGCTTTGCTGATCAGTCATTACGAAGGAGGTGCTAGCCACAGGTCGTTCGCAAGAGTGATAAAGAACAATCATAAAGCTTGTGCTTTTATACACTTAAAACAGATCCCCTAATAAATGTTCAATTCATCAATGCAGTGGTCTCTGTGATTGGCTAACACTGGTCAGTGACAGTTAAGACAATATAACCCCCCAGGTCAAGTGACCAAAGTCTTTTGATGTCACGGCTCTTTCTCTAAATGAGGACACTAAAGATACCCTTAATGAAACAAACAGGACACAGGACACAATCTCCTCGGCCAAAAGGTCAGAGCTGCTAGATCAACTGATCCATCTATCCATCTCCCTTTAGGCCACAGAACTCAAACATCCCCCAACCTCCGTGCCCCTAGCTTCTCAATCAGGCATCATAAACCAACACCATAAATACCTTAAGACCAACTGCAACATCCATTTGTTTAAACACAACCTCAGTCTATTAAAAATACATTCTTAGTAACTATATCAAAAAATGCCATCACACTACTGAGAGAAAAGAACAAAATGGGGAAAAGGAAAAAATCAGAAGGGAACCAAACTAAAGAAACTCAGGAAACAGCAGCTGCAAACACAAAGAACCAAGAGTCAGTGAAGAACAGAACAGAGAACCAGAGGAGAGAGAAGGAGATAGGAGAGAGAGAGACAGGCACCTGCTTGTCCCCTCCTTTTGTGCTGAAAGTTTGACGGAGGCCATTTTGAATGACAGAGGAGAGTCCCTCTATAGTGAAGAGCTATGAGAGGGAGGGAGAGAGAGGGAGGGATGTAGGGAGAGAGAGAGACAAGGAGGGAGGAAGGGAGAGAGGGAGAGAGGGAGGAAGGGAGAGAGGGATGGAGAGAGCATAAGAGAGAGATAAGCAGTAAAAGTAACAGACCAGAATAGCAGGAGAAGGCTTTGTGGCTCGATTCAAACATGCAACTGTGAAGTTAATATCTCCCAGCATGCATCAACATGCACTTGAGTGTGTGTACGTATGGTGTGTGTGTACGTATGGTGGGTGTGTACGTATGGTGTGTGTGTACGTATGGTGTGTGCGTGTGTGTTTGGCCTCACCGTCCCCGGTACGTGTGTGCGGTGGGCGCGGGCCCCGTTGGGGCGGATCTTCCTCCTCTGCTCCCGCAGCTCCTTCTGCCTGTTCTGCACCTCGATCAGCAGAGAGATGAAGCCGTTCTTCACCTCCTTCTCAAAGTCCAGCTCGTCTCTCAGAGCCAGCTGCTGGATCAGCTCCTCGCTGTAGCCCCTGATCTGCCTCTCCACCTCCTCCAGGGCCTCCGTCAGCGCAGGCACCGATAGCTGCCTCAGTCCTGGGGGGAAAGAGAGAGAGGGGTTACCCTGAAACTAGCCTTTTATACATCCCCAATCACACACAACATTAATAATCTGTAAATGAAAGACACTGCCAGTCTTTTGCCACGGTTAAGAAGGGACTAATCAGATAAGGAGGGATGTTTTAAGTGAAATATTATAGAAGACAGGACAGGGGCAAAGTCTAGGACCCTGAGGTGACTCACAATCAACCAGTAGGGGCCAAGGTCCTGGATACACACTACCAGACACAGTAGGGCAGGATGGCTGGTAAAACTTTTGCTTGGGTGGTATGGCTCAGTGTTAGATAATTAACTGCATAAAGGAGTTTAATCAAAATCTGTATCCCTTTGGGTAATAGTCTGCTAAATTTTGATGATGGTTTTGAGTGAACTGTGCCTTTAGCAGGTGGTGTGTGTGAGGTTATGTAAGGTTTGGAGCAGCAGTGGTTGTGCGTGGTTACGTCACGATCCTGTGCATGCCACACTCCCAGGGATAAGAGGCTGGGAACGTGTTTATATTCAGAGGAAGCACAGGCTGCTGTAAGACACCAACACACACACTGTGGTGGTGCTCACGGAGAAGGTAGCTGGAGCTAGGGTGGGTGAGCAGGCTCAGTTCAGGGGGGAGGGTCTGGCTCTCATCCTCCATGTCTGGAGACTCCTGCATGATCTCCTCAATCTCCTCCATCACCTGGACACACACACACACACACACACAGAGATGAGCATATGGGAGCCCCATGAGAGTGTGTGTGAGTGTGGCTGCCTCAGTAGGCCCTTCCTGCCTTGTCTGTGCAAACTTTCATGGCGAATAAAAACCCATTCTGATTCTGCTGTGCGTGTGTACCTGCTCAGCAGTGAAGAGGGGCTCGTTGCTGATGCAGGACACGATGATGGAGTGCATGTCCATCTGCTCCCTCAGATCCTCATCATCAGACAGCTCCAGAGGACAGCTCTCCTGCTGCTGTACCTGACGAGAACATGCTAGACTGATGACCTAACCAACAGGTGCTGAATGTTGTGAGTGTACTGTGGCTTGGAAGCAATGTGTGTGTGTGTGATCCGTACCTGCTGGTCTCTCAGGTTGAGTGTGGGGAGATGGAGAGAGCGTGTGTGAGATGTCCTCCAGTCCACAGGCATCACGTTGCCATAGTTATCAGTCAGCGCGTTCCACACCCTGGAAGAGGAGGAGAGAGGGAGGAGGAGAGAGGGAGGAAGAGAGAGGGAGGAGATGGAGTAGAGAGAGGAGGCAGAGGGATCAGCAGGGATGACAGGTGATACTAGAAGTCTTTGCTCAGACTAAATGCAGATCTCTCTCTCACTACCGTCCACTCTCCTGCTAAATGTGAAAATGGGCCTGTGTGTAAGATAAGAGTACGAGCCTGTGTGTGTGTGTTCCTGACCCTTGTACTGCGGACACTGTGAGGACAGACCCTGTGAGGACAGACCCTGTGAGGACAGACCCTGTGAGGACAGACCCTGTGAGGACAGACCCTGTGAGGACAGACCCTGTGAGGACAGACCCTGTGAGGACAGACCCTGTGAGGACAGACCCTGTGAGCCTGTGTGTCAAAAACACTTCCAATCAAAGATGGCTGCTCACACACACACACACACACATCTGACTGTCCCTCTGAAGTCTCTTACACTCTCGTTCACCAACATCCCTGTCACACACACACAGCTTGGGGGTGTGTTCTGAAAACACACACAGCTTGGGGGGGGGGGGGGTGTTCTGAACACATGCTTTCCTTATAGCTCAGGTTCACCCGGGCTGACAGATCACCCAGCCTGAAGGCCCAGCCTGGTCAGACACTTCCTTTATGAAGACGTCGACGAGAACCCTTCCTGTTCTCACACACACGCACTATATGCCTAACATCTCTCTCTCTCACATACACATCTGAACATCTCTCTCTCCCTCCCCTCCTCCCTAGGAGGGGACTGGAGGTCTCATTAGGAGCTCAGTCACGTGCAGAGATGAAGCTCATCGTTTCAGAAAGGCCTTCGCTTCACTGCTCCCCCTGAGAGCTGCCCGCTACAGGCTCACGTCCCCCTCCCCAAGAGCGACCCATAAACTCCTTCACTACAGTAGGTTTGGTTTGTATGTCTATGATGGTGTGTCTGTGTGAATGCTGCTCTGTGTTTGTGATCGTCCTACTTCAGCACATGCTTCTGTATGATCACAGTTGACTGTGTTTCCACTTGGCGCTGACATTTCAGGAGGCCATTTTATGACACGCTACAGTCTGATGAAGAATCCCAGCCCAGAGTCCTACATACTGTCACAGCCCATGCTCGGGGCAACATACACGGTTATTCTACACGTCCTTGACTCTCACCACCAAAATACTGTTTAAACGCTCTCCTGATCCTTGATCTGCTGGACTTTTTGTATGAACTATTTGTATGTTGCCGTGGGTAATAGTGTCTGCTAAATGAAAAATATATAAATGTAATGTTAAGATTCCAGAAAGAGACCTAAATAGATAGACACGATCTAACAACGTGTACATCATCCATGGGTCAATGATTACAGCTGTAACTCAACGTTAAACACGTGAACTGTTCCCAAACTACTGGGCTCTACAGAACATCTCTGATACCCTGGCGGTAACGCAAGTCCTCACGAGTGAGGGACTATCTACTTTCACTACAGTCACAGTAAAAGTGACTGACGTTCGTCCCAGTGTTGTGCATTTACAGGGAGACCATCTGGTGTCAACTCCGTTTAAACTCCACCGAAATTACCCCCACATCACCACTAGACTCCACCGAAATTACCCCCACATCACCGCTAGTCCACGCAACTCTGAGGTCAGCCATTTACGTATTTGTTCATGGAGAGCTATACGCAATTTATGCAAACTAAATGCAGTGTTCGCTTCCAGCTATAACGGAGTGATTGGAAAGATGGAGTGGTGGCTACTAGAACCTCTGGAATAACACGACATTCATGCAAATTTTGCAGCAAAGAGTTAGGCTAGCTGGCTAGGGTACTCAACTTTGATTATAACTTATTTAAAGAATAAATAAATAAATAATGGCAGATAATGGAATGTTGCGGTTTATAGTCTGTGCCACTTGTAGGCTAATGTATTTGACTGGAATACCATTTTATGTAGCGAATCCATTCCAGGATTTTTTCCGGGACACAGCTAGCACTAGCATGCTAGCAACTCTTATTTTATTCTTACTTCAACTGTTTGCACAACACAGATTGCTAGTTAGCTAGTATAGCTCTACAAACAGAAAGTAGTAATACTTCATTTACTTACTCGTCATCTTTCAGGAAAGTGTCTTCCGCTATAGGTTTAATGGGGGCTATGTTTTCGGTTTTAGTGTTGTAATTTCGGAAGCACACGTTCAGCTTTTCATCGAAGTCATGGACAAGGTCTTCCATCGATTTGAAGCTGCAAATTTCCCCGGAGAAGCTGTTGTCCAGGTCGGACAAATCTTCCAGGCCCGACGACGAGTCGCCGGTGTTCGAGTTCAGAAGATCCAGTCGGTTTGGAGAATCGGTCACTGGCTTGAATTCGTTAAAATCTTGCCAGTCCTCATCGAAGTGGGCTAACGGCGCCGCCATGACTGCCGTAGGACACCGTTGGATTTTTTCCTCCCCGTTCAGCTGCTAGAGGGTGTTGTTCATCGGTGTTGGACTAGAAAACGGAAAACAGCGGAGAGCAAAAAGGGGGCGGATCCTTCAAAATGACTTGACTTGCGAGAATCCCTCCCATTCCCTGTAGAGCAAAACAGATGCCATAAATCCTAACATCTTCAATACAGAAAATGTTTCTTAACGTGAATACATTCTTTTTAATCCGGAATATATATATATATTTTTTTTAAAGTGGACTATTTTCACCAACTTATAAAAGCTCTCCTCCATCACCAAAGATTTTAATTGTAAATAACTTTTACACAATCACCCTCTCCACTAGTCAGTATGGTTAGGGTACTGGTAGTGTAAATCCATGCAGAGCAGGATAGAGCAGAGTAGGGTATGGGTAGTGTAAGTTAAGGGTAGAGTTATGGTAGGGGTAGAGTAGGGTGTGGTAGGGGTAGTTAGGAGTAGTTTAGGGTAGTGTAGGGGTAGTTTATACTAGTGTAGGGGTGGTTCAGGGCAGGGGTAGTTTAGGGCAGGGTAGGGGTGGTTCAGGGCAGGGGTAGTTTAGGGCAGGGTAGGGGTGGTTCAGGGCAGGGGTAGTTTAGGGCAGGGTAGGGGTAGTTTACACCAGTGTAGGGGTGGTTCAGGGCAGGGGTAGTTTAGGGCAGGGTAGGGGTGGTTCAGGGCAGGGGTAGTTTAGGGCAGGGTAGGGGTGGTTCAGGGCAGGGGTAGTTTAGGGCAGGGTAGGGGTGGTTCAGGGCAGGGGTAGTTTAGGGCAGGGTAGGGGTGGTTCAGGGCAGGGGTAGTTTAGGGCAGGGTAGGGGTGGTTCAGGGAGGTAGTTTAGGGCAGGGTAGGGGTGGTTCAGGGCAGGGGTAGTTTAGGGCAGTGTAGGGGTAGTTTACACCAGTGTAGGGGTGGTTCAGGGCAGGGGTAGTTTAGGGGTGCTGAGTTGAGCTCACTTCTGGCATCAAACCCCTGGACATCCTCATGGGCCACAGCTCTTTTCAAAACCCTGAAAGCTTTATTGAAAATATACATACATAACACTTCTCCTACACAACAATACAAAACAGTACAATCACTTTGTAAATAACACATTAAACGCAAACAGGTCCCCTGTCACCCCCCCCCCCTCCCTACACTCCCCAGAACTCTTCTTCTGCTGTGAGAAGCCCGTGCCACCTCCAGCCCCCCACCTCTAGCGATAAAGGAAACTTACATCACCAGCTTAGCCCCAGTAAAGTGAAACAGAGGAACAGACACCAAGTTGCATACAGACACAGCAGTGTTCGTCACTGGTGAGTTAGAAAAGGGTGAAAAGCTTCTGGCGTTTTATCTTCACTTTTCGATTTGCTCGGCGTCTTCAGACATGGGAGGGTCTGTGTTGAGGGGGTCGCAAGTTCAGACATGGGAGGGTCCGTGTTGTGGGGGTCGCAAGTTCATTCAACGCTCCAAAGAGGAGGGGGGGGGGGTCTAGCAAGTGAGAAACAGAACGTGACACACACACACAACTTATACAACACCCATAGAACCACTACTGTGTTTATCAAGTGTTTTGGTTTTCAGTTAAGGGTGGAACTGGTAACCAACAGTGGCACATAAAGAGATTTCAGTCTATTACACAGACATGCAAGAACAAGCTCTGCTCACAAGGTGTCTCTTGTTAAAGGCGAGGGGTGGGTAGTTCCTGATTGAAGATAACACACTCCCAGACTCCTCCCTCTCGTATTGGCATGGGTGTTCCTGTGCATATTCACTAGTAGGATTTTAAAGTAGTGGAGAACGTAAACAATTTAAATACAAATAAAAAAGCAACCCGAAAATAGACCCAAAGGAAGAAAATAAAAACAAATAGTTAAGAGGGATTACAAATGATTATAAAATAAGGAGGACTCCAGTTGTCTGGTTATATTTTAATATGATAATACAGGGAGAAGTCAACCCAAAAAATGATATAATGAGAAAAAAGAACAAGTAACAAAATTCAATAAAAACAGACAGAAAAGCATTATTTTTAAACATTTTTTTTTATCAGTCTGTAGCAAATAATCATGACACACCCTGAACAGGGCAGGAAGAAGCATTGTGAGGTGAACTTGACCACGGCCAGATGGGCTTGGCTAGAGTGCAGGAGGAATGACTGTAACATGGAGCCCCACCCTCTGTGTGTGTTTGAAGCGTAACGAGAGCATGTAACTGCATAGGAAGCTACTAGACCAGTGTGGGCATCTGTTCCAATATAAACCTAGTCTCCTGACTGCACTGAGCTGACAGCCCAGCAGTGCCCCTGGTCGGCATGGGGAAGGTGCCAGGGCTTGTTTTGGGATTGGGCCTTTGTATCAGAAGCAGCTGAGCCATGACAATAGACCTCAAAGTGCTGCTAGGTTGCATACACACTCTGAGTAGGTGTATGTGCGCACGCGTGCTGAGGATAATGTGTGTGTGTGTGCTGGGGCTAGGCCGTGTGTGTGTGTGTGTGTGCTGGGGCTAGGCCGTGTGTGTGTGTGTGTGCTGGGGCTAGGCTGTGTGTGTGTGTGTGTGTCTCTTCCTTCACTGCCCAGCCAAACAGTAGCCTTCCATCTACAACATTACAATCCACTCCACTTATGAAATGACTGGTTGCTCAACACGAGAGCTTACAGCTTTTAGAAACCGAGGTCATTTAGCTTTTCATTGTATTATTTCCTGTCTCCCCACAAAAATCTATCAATGCCAATCCTGCAGTGCTATCTGAATGCTGTGGTAAGGAGAAGTATAAAAGTCAAATGTAAAATGAAAACCCCCAGATAAAAATAAAATAAAAGTTTTTTTACAAACTGGATCTGAAGTGTGTTTCCACAGACGGAGGTTGCTATGGGGATGAGGCTCTGTCTCGGGGGGGTTAGAATCTCTCGGGAGGACGAGGGGGCATGGGTCATGTGATGCTGGTGAGACCTGAACACACACACACACATGAAATAACACACCAACACAGGCATGCATGCACCTGTGGTCAGACGTTCCACCCAAGCACACACACACACACACACACAGTCTTTAGTGCACTAAAAAAATAAGCACTTTTCACTCCTCTACTGGGGGGGGGGGGGGGGGGGTACTTTTCACCCCTCACGGCCCTGGACCTCTCAGGTAACGCTGGCCCCTGACCCTCTAAGGTGAAGTTATGAGCTGGGCAGTCGCCAGGGCAACAGGGGCTTGAGAGACACAGGAGGAAACTGGATAAAAAGAGCTCATTTTTGTTTTGTTTTTTCGGGAGAGTGTTTTCTACTTTCACACTGAAGCCCTCCACAGCCCCAGAATGCACATGTGCAAGGATAACAACACTACGATTGTCACCCAGCAACTCAACGCAAGCATGGCCCTTCTCGTTTTCACTACGTAGATCGGGTGAGTGTGGATGATTACCAGCCTTCATTCGATAACTTAGGTGCAAAGAAAGGAGGAAGATGATGGAAAACAAATCGAGCGAAGTCTGCTATTTTCCCCTTCCACCAGCCCCCCCCCCCCGACACACACACAGGCAGGTGAGAGAGATGCTCTGCAGACAGCAGGTGTGAGATGGGCGCGGGGAGGTGGATCAGGGGGAGGACGCTGGCCTTGAGGCCTGGAAAAGAGATGCGTCTGCAGGGACAGGTTGGAGAGGACAGTCCCTGGAGCAGCTGGAGCCAGAGGGCCGGGTGGGGGAGGAGAGGGAGGCCGGCGAGGCTGAATGTGGGAGGGGGGTCCTGGTGTCGTGGAGGGGTCCAGGGGGGGGGGGCTGGTTCAGGATGAACACCCTGCTTGTCTAAGAGTGCTTTCACCCTCACCTCCACAGTTTCTCCAGGTCAAAAGACTCAACTACTTTGCGTATCTGTTTGTCTTTTTTTACTTGGTTGTTTTTTCTCTTGTTGGATTTTGTTGCTAGTTGGGATGTTTGTGTTTCTGTCATTGTTGTTGAAGTGAAGGAGTCTTCTGTCCAAAAGTCACCATCAACTGTCCATGTTACTGCAGTTCTCTGAGGAGACAAGACCACATATGGAGATGAACGGTCAATACAAATACTAAAGGCATCATTAGTTAAATTCTGTAGCAGCCTTTCCATCCAGATTGTACATAAGCCAGCACTGGTATGCGTCTGTCGATGCTAAGCTAACGCCACTGCTTCTCTCGATGCTAAGCTAACGCCACTGCATCTCTCGATGCTAAGGTAACGCCACTGCTTCTCTCGATGCTAAGCTAACGCCACTGCATCTCTCGATGCTAAGGTAACGCCACTGCGTCTCTCGATGCTAAGGTAACGCCACTGCATCTCTCGATGCTAAGGTAACGCCACTGCGTCTCTCGATGCTAAGGTAACGCCACTGCGTCTCTCGATGCTTAGCTAACGCCACTGCGTCTCTCGATGCTAAGCTAACGCCACGGGGATCCCACCGTTGAGCCCGTCAGCTTCCTGCGTGTCCAGGAAAGGGGCGGGGCCCCAGATGCGCACGGTGCCGTCATCGGAGGCGGAGGCCATGAGCCCTGGGATGGCCGGGTTCCAGCTCACACAGTTGACCGTGCGCGTGTGTCCCGTCAGCTCAGCGATGGGCAGCTCACTGCGGCGGTGCCAGATGTAAACCTTGTGGTCTGGGGGGAGGAGAGACAGGTAGAGAGATGTACGAAGAGAGACACACAGCAGGGTAGATAGAGGGAGAGAGAGACAGGATGAGTGATAAGAGACAGGCAGAGAGATGTACGAAGAGAGACACACAGCAGGGTAGATAGAGGGAGAGAGAGACAGGATGAGTGATAAGAGACAGGCAGAGAGATGTACGAAGAGAGACACACAGCAGGGTAGATAGAGGGAGAGAGAGACAGGATGAGTGATAAGAGACAGGCAGAGAGATGTACGAAGAGAGACACACAGCAGGGTAGATAGAGGGAGAGAGAGACAGGATGAGTGATAAGAGACAGGCAGAGAGAGACAGAGATGGGGAGACAGACAGGGAGAGAGACAGGATGAGTGATAAGAGACAGGCAGAGAGAGACAGAGATGGGGAGACAGACAGGGAGAGAGACAGGATGAGTGATAAGAGACAGGCAGAGAGAGACAGAGATGGGGAGACAGACAGGGAGAGAGACAGGATGAGTGAAACCCAATCCATCTCTCTGCACTAGAAGCAGTGAGTTCTCTGCATGTTGTCTGTGAGTGTGGTGAGAGTTGGGTTCTGATGTGTGCACCTTCACTCCCGCTGGCGATGAAGTCCTCGTTGTGGCCCCCGAAGCAGGAGTGGATGGTGTAGAAGCCCTGGGTCACACCCTGGTACTTCCTCACCAGCACACGGTCCTGCAGGTCCCACAGGTGCACCCCCTGGGAAGGGGGGAGGGGGAGCAGGTTAGTTACCATCACGCACACACACCTAATCTACATACTTGTTTCTCACACACACTTCCGACACACTCCTAATTTCCATATCATACACAACAACACACGCAAACAAACAAATAAACAAACAAGCACATATTATCCATCCACCTCATACAGGCTTGCGTCCCAGTACTGTGTCTCACCTGAGTTGCTACATTTAACAAAGCTAATCTTCCGTTCTTGGAAACAGTAAAAGACATGATAGGATGGTCCTCCTGAACTCTGAAACACACACAGAGCACAGCAACCGCTTTTACACTGTTGTTTTTGACACACATGCCTCATGGTTGTATCTGGTAAACACAGACCGTTCCTTGGCTCTGACCACAGAAAAACACTCAGAACTCTGGGATCTGCTGCTGTACTTTCTGCATTGTGGTATTTGAACAGGGAGTCAGGTGGCTGAGCGTGTCGGGGCGTAGCGAGGAGGGACGGGTGTCGGGGCGTGGAGGGTGTCGGGGCGTAGCGAGGAGGGACGGGTGTCGGGGCGTGGAGGGTGTCGGGGCGTAGCGAGAAGGGACGGGTGTCGGGGCGTAGCGAGGAGGGACGGGTGTCGGGGCGTGGAGGGTGTCGGGGCGTAGCGAGAAGGGACGGGTGTCGGGGCGTAGCGAGGAGGGACGGGTGTCGGGGCGTGGAGGGTGTCGGGGCGTAGCGAGGAGGGACGGGTGTCGGGGCGTAGCGAGGAGGGACGGGTGTCGGGGCGTAGCGAGGAGGGACGGGTGTCGGGGCGTAGCGAGGAGGGACGGGTGTCGGGGCGTAGCGAGGAGGGACGGGTGTCGGGGCGTGGAGGGTGTCGGGGCGTAGCGAGGAGGGACGGGTGTCGGGGCGTAGCGAGGAGGGACGGGTGTCGGGGCGTAGCGAGGAGGGACGGGTGTCGGGGCGTAGCGAGGAAGGACGGGTGTCGGGGCGTGGAGGGTGTCGGGGCGTAGCGAGGAGGGACGGGTGTCGGGGCGTAGCGAGGAGGGACGGGTGTCGGGGCGTAGCAAGGAGGGACGGGTGTCGGGGCGTGGAGGGTGTCGGGGCGTAGCGAGGAGGGATGGGTGTCGGGGCGTAGCGAGGAGGGACGGGTGTCGGGGCGTAGCGAGGAGGGACGGGTGTCGGGGCGTAGCGAGGAGGGACGGGTGTCGGGGGGTAGCGAGGAGGGACGGGTGTCGGGGGGTAGCGAGGAGGGACGGGTGTCGGGGCGTGGAGGGTGTCGGGGCGTAGCGAGGAGGGACGGGTGTCGGGGGGTAGCGAGGAGGGACGGGTGTCGGGGGGTAGCGAGGAGGGACGGGTGTCGGGGCGTGGAGGGTGTCGGGGCGTAGCGAGGAGGGACGGGTGTCGGGGCGTAGCGAGGAGGGACGGGTGTCGGGGCGTAGCGAGGAGGGACGGGTGTCGGGGCGTAGCGAGGAGGGACGGGTGTCAGGGAGTGGAGCTGGAGAGACATTCTTACATGTTCCTGTCGGTCAGGTCCTCAAAGTTGTACCCTCGGATGCGCTGGTGCGTGTCGGAGGCCAGGACTGTGCGCCCGTCACTCAGACACCACAGACACTGCACACGCACCCCCTCCCACGAGTCCAGCAGGTTACCATCCAGGTCCTGGACACACAGGCAGCGTGAGGCTCTCTCAAACACACACACACACACACACACCAGTGCATGTCTCAACAGGAAGCAGGTAAACACACACGTGAACACAGTCCAACAGTCTTAAGAGGGTCATGAGGTTCATCTGGATAATCAATAAGTGGGTGGATCTCTCCATCTACATTTACATTTAGTCATTTAGCAGACGCTCTTATCCAGAGCGACTTACAGTAAGTACAGGGACATTCCCCCGAGGCAAGTAGGGTGAAGTGCCTTGCCCAAGGACACAACGTCAGTTTTGCATGACCGGGAATCGAACTGGCAACCTTTGGATTACTAGCCCGATTCCCTCACCGCTCAGCCACCTGACTCCCCAGGAGGGGAGTCCATCTATAAGCAGCTTAAACACACAGACTCCACCCCCTCCTCTCTGCCCTCTCTGATACTCACACACTGGTAGAACTGCCCTCTCTGGCCCCCGGTGACGAAGCGCTTGCCGTCTGGGTTCCAGGCCACACTGGTCAGGCTATCCTCGTGGGACTGGCTCATCTTGGTGCGCAGCTCTCCTGTCTGTCCAGCAGGGGGAGACAGAGCACAGCTCAGATCACCCCAACACCACCCCAACACCAGAGCCCGTCTACAGAGAGCCTGTCCACTCCCTATTAAGCCCCATTGTACCGAATTTGGTTGCAGTTCCACTGGGGGTGATCACGGGCAAGTGCAAAATGAATAGGAGTCTATGGAGCTAAACGGCTAAATTTGTCTCTTTCGCCTGATTTTCGTTCAGTTTCCAGTTCTCCCCTTATTAGACATTCTCTGCCCAACACCACCCCAACACCACCCCAACACCATCCCAACACCACCCAAACACCACCCAAACACCACCCAAACACCATCCCAACACCATCCCAACACCATCCCAACACCATCCAAACACCATCCCAACACCATCCCAACACCATCCCAACACCATCCCAACACCATCCCAACACCATCCCAACACCATCCCAACACCACCCCAACACCACCCAAACACCACCCCATCACCATCCCAACACCACCCAAACACCACCCCATCACCATCCCAACACCACCCCAACACCACCCAAACACCACCCCATCACCATCCCAACACCACCCAAACACCACCCCATCACCATCCCAACACCACCCCAACACCACCCCAACACCACCCCAACACCACCCCAACACCACCCAAACACCATCCCAACACCACCCCAACACAGATCACATCTTTCCATGTCACTTAAATGAGACTTAGACAGCCACCCCCTGAGGGGCTGTGGTTACCTGGACGCTCCACAGCCAGAGCTCAGAGCAGTCGTCGGGGCCGCAGGCGATCAGGTAGGCGTCATCAGGGCTCCAGGCCAGGTAGGACACCCCGTACGCATGGCCCTCCAGCGTCCTCATCAGCTTAACCTGGTGGTTCTCCTGGGAGGGGGGGAGAGGCCCTCAGCATCAAGCAGTCATGCTGTCTTAATGAGTTCCTATGTACTTATGTGCATAGTTGCCTGTGTATATGTGTGTGTGTGTGTGTGTGTGTGTGTGTGTGTGTGTGTGTGTGTGTGTGTGTGTGTGTATATATGTGTGTGTGTGTGTGTGTGTGTGTGTGTGTGTGCCACTCACAGGGTCCACCTGCCAGATGATGACGGTGGTGTCCTTGGAGCCGGTGGCTAGCTTGGTTCCGTCGTTGGAGAACTTACAGAACCACACCTCGTTACAGTGCTCCGTCAGGATCTGCTGGGTGTAGCAGGGGAACTGCTTCCTGTAGGCGGAGCACGACCACGAGAGAGGGAGGTTAGCTAAGGTCAGAGGACTGGAAAGAAGAGGTGGATGCTGGTTAAAAACCCGTCACAGACCAGAGAGGCAGAATGTCCTCCTCTCCCTCTCAGTCTCCAGGCTCACACACACACTGACATGAATCAAACACACAGTTCTATACAGGTTGACTTCCTAACTAACCTCTAGCCATTACCCCTGACCCCTAACCTCTAGTCCTAACCTGTCCCCCAGTCCCAGGTGAGTGAGGCTGTGCAGAGTACTGACCGTGAGCATGTGTGGTCCAGCAGCAGGGAGACAGAGTCCATGCTGCTGTCCAGCTTGGTGTTGTGGTAGAGACAGCGCTCTCTCTGCAGCTCCACCGCCTGCAGCAGCAGGGTCTGCAGTCTGCGGGGGGGCAGCATGACCGAGGGGGGCAGGTACGCTGGAGAGGGGGGGGACATGGGTGTCAGAGTGGGGGTACATGTGTGTGTGTACGTGTGTGTGTGTGTGTGTGGTTCTCCTACTCTGTAGCTTGTCCAGCAGTCTGCAGCGGGAGGCTGTGCCCTTGCCCTCCCACTCTGCCTTGGCACGCAGGTCCTCCGCATGGCTGCACATCAGGTACCTGAACACACACACACACACGTTAGATGACACCTGATACCTAGAACTGATGCTAGCTGTAGCTGATGCTAGCTGTAGCTGATGCTAGCTGTAGCTCATACGTGTGTGTGTGTGTGTGTGTGTGTGTGTGTGAGTTACCCGCTGAGGACGTGGATGCGGTCTGTGTTGTACTTCAGGGGGGTGAGCTCTGCCCTGAGCACCTGCAGTGCCTCCAGCACCTTCCCGTCCTCCAGGTACTCCAGGTACTTCTGCTGCAGCAGCAGGAACTTCATACGCTGGGGGGGAGAGGAGGGATGAGTGGTAGTGATTATAGAGGAGTGTAGCAGGAGGAGAAAAGCAACAGATAAAGGCGTTGCCACGTGATCATACAAGTCCTGTCCAGTGAGGACAGACCTCTTCACAGCTATCGGCAACACCCCAACCCCCATACTATGAAAGACAGACATCATCTCCATGGTTTCTGGGATCAGAAATTCTGTGGTGGGTTGTGTCCCAGTACCATGGTAACCAGCCATATAGACACCATGGTAACCAGCCTGGCTCCTGTCAGCTCTAGATTCTGGAGTGTCGGCCCAGATGCTGACCACACAGACACGTTTCATTCACAAACATCGTGCCTGACGTCACAAGGACTCACAACCCTTCAGACCTGACGTGTGCTACTAAAAACAAAATGGCTACCGGCATCCAGAGACCAAGAGGGTGATCTATCTCCGGCTGATCTATGACACATTTCAGGCTGAAACAAAAGCCTGTATTTCCAGTCAGCAGGCCTCTGCAGAACACTCTAGAGTTCACACACAGGAGCTGCCTTTCAGGACAGAGTCAGTTTTGCTGTCATGATGCCACGTCCAGGACCCCCCCCCCCCCGCCCGTCATGGCTGCCCCCCAGGTAACAGGACTCACCACAATGGCGTTGGGGGAGCGCATCAGTGCCCTCAGCTCGTTGAGATCATTCTCCGCCTGAACACAAACAAAGAGACAGAGACAGGAGGGGCATGTGGTTAGTCAGTTCAGCACTTTCCCTCTATGGAAAAAAAGAGAAGCAAATATCCCATGTTATCAATACAAGGCAGCCGGTAACCTTAGTTACCCTGTAAGCATGGAGACAGCCCTGCGATGCCAGCCCAGTTTGTTAGTTACTGTTAGTTACTGGCGTAAGTTTAAATATGTGTCTTTATAGAGAGGAGAGACAGTAACCGCTGGCACATTCTGAGTGACTGGACACAGCCAAGCAAGCAGCTGCTTTAAAACTGTTATACTATAGACGTGCTCTTAGTCTGAAACATAAGAAATAGTTGAATGGCTGGACTTTCATTTAGCATTAAAAAGAGAAACGGTATTTACAGTATTGTGCTCCTATCTTGCAGGAATGTATTGTGTGCATGACCATGATAAGATGTTGTATTGTGAAATATTGAACATTGTGGCATATAAAAAAATCTAGAAGTAAAGATGGTGCCATTTTACCAGTTTGGGATCAGAGAAGCAAAGTGAACTTTGATTACAATTATTTGATGAAATATTTAGTAAACGGTTTTCTTTTAGCTATTATCACAACAGAGCATCTGAAAAGGTTTGATTTGACATATCCCCCTCTCTCTCTCTCTCCCTCCCTCCACCCCCCCCCCTCCCCTCCCCTCCTCTCTCTCCCTCCACCCCCCCCCTCCTCCCGCTCTCACCCTCGGTCAGACCCACCTTGTCCCACTCCCCCTCCATCACATGGCTGCGGAACTTGGTGGCTGAGGGGTGTTCAAGTCTGCAGCCTGACTCCTGCATCAGCAGGTCCACCGTCTGACTGGGAGGGGAGGCAGGGGAGACACAGGGAGAGAGGGGGAGGCAGGGAAGAGAGAGACAGAAAGAAAGAGAGAGAGAGAGAGAGAGAGAGAGAGAGAGAGAGAGAGAGAGAGAGAGAGAGAGAGAGAGAGAGAGAGAGAGAGAGAGAGAGAGAGAGAGAGAGAGAGAGAGAGAGAGGAGGAAGACACACAAGGGAAAGGGAGAGACAGAGGGAAAGACAGAGAGCGAGAGAGGTGGTGGAGAGGAGGGGAGAAAGAGAGAGAGAGAAAGAGGTGTAAGATACCCAAAAGAACATGCATGTTGTGCATTAGCTAAAACTGACAAATTCAGAAGCATCACATAATGAACCTGTCTGCATATACTTATAGAATTGGATGTAACTGGCTCGTCTCACATGGGATGAGAAATTAACACATTTCACTTGAATGAACTGTCATAAAATATATTTTTATCCAGAACACATGCAGCAACATTCAGAGAATGAGCCAAAAGAGGTTTGCTGTGTCTCCAACAACGCAGGTGTTTCTGCCAGACTAGCACTAGTCCAGGGGTGTAAACATGTGTAGATCTTTAACTGTGCTCTGCATGTGTCTGTAGAGAGACAGGGGCGTGCGGACACTTCGGCAGAATGACATCATCCTCAGGTATCAGAAGAGTGGCGCAGCACCGGATTTCAGCGGCACTCGCTGTCTGTCCTGCACGGTGCTTGCGTGCATTTCCACATTTGGAATGTAGGGGCGTCAGTTCCTCACCAACTAACGGCCCACTACCCCCTCCATGTAAACATACGGAGAAAGGCTTTCTTTGAGTGTCAGTGTAATGGCAGTGTCGGATACACACGGATGGTGCGACACGGCGTCTATTGAACGATACACGACAAGTAATTCACAGTGACAAGGTTCTGATGTCGAAGGTTTAAAATACAGCTTTCGGCAGTCGCTATCTATAATTAGATTCAACCAAGGTTTCTAATCTAAAACAGCTGGTTAGAAGCGCATTCCAGAGCCGCCATGAAACCTTACTCTATTCGGGGAAGCAGTTCTGACAAGCACAGGGAGGCAGTCTTTAATGCTAGGCCAGTGTGATATAGCTAGGCTATTTAGTTAAATGTCATAACACACATCCACGACCAACACAGTATATTATGGACGCGTTTGCCACCTAAACAACAATGACATTACTGAACACAGACAAATCATATGAATTGGATGTTTTTTTTGTATTACTGTCAGCTAAAACGTGATATATTGAGATTATCTAATGGAAAGTAGCCTACATTCATGATCAAAATTGTGATACAACTGGTTAGTGTACCTAATGGACATGAAATCAACCGATTTGTTGTCAACATCTATGTAACATTGCAACTTTCATTGAGGCGTTTTCAGTCGCTTAGATTCTGCTGTTAGTCGAGCAGAAGAAGCAAACCGAGGAAAACATGGGAGACTCGGCAAAAAACAAATCGACGCTGTCAAGAAGCGTCCTGTTGTTCTCCCAACGCACTTTTGCGCAATCCAGCAGTCATTCCACTTCACACTGCGAACTAACTACTCTTTTTTCGAGACAGTGTCCGTATTTCCCCTATGACAACAGTGACAGGGTACGGCGATTTAAAATGCCTTTACTTTTCAGACATAACTACAGTTTTTGCACAATCTTTAGCTGGATTAGCTAGCTAGCTGATAGATGTAAATTATGTTATTCTGTCTAAATGCATCATACTCAACGCACACAGTTCTGCAGCTTTCTCTGGGCTCAACTAGAAATACCTTGAGACCTGAATACATTATATAGTCATCCAAAACATGAAATGTATTGTCTTTACGATGTAGAAATGTCGTTATGGCCCGCATTAACGCAGGCTAGTGGGGGAGCTAGCTGACATTAGCTAGCAGGCTATCACTGTTATTGTGCAAGATGGATCCCTTCTTCTTCAAACTAGCTGGCTAGTGCAGCTAGCTAGAGGCTAGCTAACTTGCCACCCCTCCCCCATGTTTGTGTCTGTGTCAAACGCAGGAGCGCTTTCGTTCACTTATTGATGAATGATTTTGCCATAATAATGTATATGCTGAGGATATTTAATGTGATTTGACACAAAGCACCTTTCCCTTAGAATGACACATTCGGTAAACTTACTTTAGCCCTAAACCGTGGAGATGCTGTCCTATTAATCGGATGACATCTTCCTCCGACTGCGAAAGACGTTTCTTCTTTTTCAAGGAGCCGACCTCCGAGCCAGAACCCGAGGCTGTGGAGGCGGTCGAGGTCCCGGAGTTTGGTCCGGTGGTGGCCCCGTTATTGGTACCGACATTATTCCCATTGTTTGTACTGGAGAGCAGCCCGTTGGAGTGAGTTCCACCAGCAGAGGACGACTCCCCGTTTTGTGCGCTATTCAGACAGGATAGGTCCGACGATTCCTGTCCCTGTCCTGCCCCGTTTGCTTGCATGTTGCTGCTAAGGTTGTTGACGATGCTTCGGTTAAAGTGAATAGCAGAGCTGGCTTGAGAGTGCAGTGAAGATGTAGCAAGTCCAAGAACAACTCCAGACAGGCCCAACACAACTGTTGAAGCCCCGGGCTCTCCTGCTCCCTCCGCCGCCGAGGCTCGGTGTTTCTTCCGCGGGGGCGGCGACGCTCCGCCGGTGTCCGAGTCGGAGGAGGAGGAAGCGGAGGCCAGAGTTTCCTCACCGAGAGCGGCCGTGGTTAGAAGCCGGCGAAGCCCCGGGTGGGAAAGGAGGTTTCAGCTCCCCGGATTCAGACCTCGTAACCCGGCTTGAACGCGCTGACACTGTAGAAGCCCCGTCAGTCGTCCCGTTTTTGTTGTTGTTTCTGTCAAAACAGCTGCAACCCCCTAATGGAGTCCAGACACGCTGACGTAACCGGAAATTCCTACACTACCCACTTCCGGGTAGAATTATATAATCCATAAAGTGGCGCATAAGAAGCAATTTTGCATATTGGTAACAATTTTATTGGAGCAATCAATGTAAACATTAAAATTCGTGACACAATATACAACAGTCACGTATTTAAAAAAAAATCTAAACATCTTATACAAAAAAAGACAAATGCTAAAAACGTATTTCTTAGAAAGGCATTATGTGACAACATAATTCCCGATTATTTCCTAGTGCCTCAGAAAGGAATCACTGCTTCAGCATGGATATCAGCGATGACAGCGAATAGTGCACTTACCTAAAGCAAGAGTGTTGACCATAAGATACTTAATCTGCCATCTCTGATAATCAACCTACATTCTTTAAACTTTGTCGAAAATTAAATGAGGTATGTCTCCCTTTCTAAAATAGGATTTAGGACGAGAAAGAGCTTTTAATGGCCTACTCTTGTCCTAGATCTGTAAAGACCAATTCAGAGAGCAACGAGTACATTCAGAGGCCAAGAGCAGGACTGCAACTGAACGTTAAATTAAAAACAACGAAACATTTAAGGCAAACATTTTAATAATTCAATAATAAATAAATAAAGCATAACCTAAAATAGTACAGAACCTGAGCTCATCAGTTTGAAATAAATGAGTATGGCAGATAATATCTCTGTTTAAAATCTTAGCGCTGATCCGGAGAGAATAGAGCATATTGATAGTCATGCAGTTCTATGAAATAGTTCTTGACGTTGATGTATCTACTCGCTGATATACTCAGTGTTCGAAGTCTTCAGACGCTTACTGTGTTAGCTCTTACCTTGACTATGCTATTTCTAGATGTATAAAAGTTGTGTAACTAAACTTGTGGGTGGATGATTTTATATTAATATGCATTTTTAGATTTTTCTCAAACAGTTAGCAATGATTACACAGCCCCTCTCTGTTATACATCTGCACCAATCAAATTTCTTCAAAAGTTTCTGACCACTTTGGGATTAGACAATGGAGATTTATCAAAAATCAATAACACTTTTGCAAAGATTCGTTGGAATCAAGACCAGGATTTATGAGTAGAGTGATTTGTGAGTATGAACCTTACGGGTTTTGAAGTTTAATCTTTAAACCATGTCAGTTTCCAGAAACAGGACACACAGAGCTAACAATAGCTTAAAGATGTCTATGCATAAACATATTAGTCTGAGAGAGTAAAATGTTGGCCTTTTTACAGAAAAAAACACGATTTGTTAATTTATTTCCTGTCAGGAGCGCTCCAGGACTTGGTGTGGCAGGGTGGTGATGGTCGTTGTGTTTGTCTGTTTGTCTTTTCCCTTCATGAAGAAGGTGAGCAGCTCCCCCTTCCCCTTCACGAAGATCGGCCCCCTGCGGACGAAACGGAAGCCGTACTCCTTCAGGATGTTGTAGCAGTCCTCCACCACCTGGGGCCAGCAGCACAGCAACACAGCAGCACAGCAACACAGCAGGGGAGATGTGACAATTGATCTCAATCCTACATTTGGATAATCTGACTTCTTCTGAAAATACTTTCCAGCCTGTGTCTGAACTTCAGAAAGGGATGTAACCCGTGTGTGTATGTGTGTTACCTGGATGTTCCCCATCACCCCAGTAGAACCTGCATGTGTGTGTGTGTTACCTGGATGTTCCCCATCACCCCAGTAGAACCTGCATGTGTGTGTGTGTTACCTGGATGTTCCCCATCACCCCAGTAGAACCTGCATGTGTGTGTGTGTGTTACCTGGATGTTCCCCATCACCCCAGTAGAACCTGCATGTGTGTCTGTGTTACCTGGATGTTCTCCATCACCCCAGTAGAACCTGCATGTGTGTGTGTGTTACCTGGATGTTCCCCATCACCCCAGTAGAACCTGCATGTGTGTGTGTGTTACCTGGATGTTCCCCATCACCCCAGTAGAACCTGTATGTGTGTGTGTGTTACCTGGATGTTCCTCATCACCCCAGTAGAACCTGCATGTGTGTGTGTGTTACCTGGATGTTCCCCATCACCCCAGTAGAACCTGCATGTGTGTGTGTGTTACCTGGATGTTCCCCATCACCCCAGTAGAACCTGCATGTGTGTGTGTGTTACCTGGATGTTCCCCATCACCCCAGTAGACTCCATCCTGCTCGCCACGTTCACTGCGTTTCCCCAGATGTCGTAGTGAGGCTTCCGGGCGCCAATCACCCCCGCCAGCACTGGGCCTTTGTTCAGCCCTGCAGAGGAGAGACACATGAAACACACACACACTCACACACACACTCACACCCACAATCCAACACACAGGCCATACTGACCAATGCGGAGCATGAAGTTGTTGAAGGACTGGCTGTTGAGGTTGGCCAGCGTGACCTTCATGGCCAGAGCGAAGTCTGCCAGGGCGGCCAGGTGCATCCAGCGCTCCAACAACACCTGGTCCTCCAGCTAGGACACAGGAGGTCTTCATCATCATCATCATCATCATCATCATTATCCTCCATCCTTGCGGTTGCTGTAGTCATGGTTACCTTGCGGTTGCTGTAGCCGTTGGTGTTGCTCTCGGGGGAGACGCCCGAAGCGGCCATGTAGGTGCTGCCGATCGTCTTGATTTTAGTGATGCACAGAAACTCAGACCTGTCCAGTAACTAGCACACACACACACAGAGGAACTTAAACCTGTCCAGTAACTAGCACACACACACACAGAGGAACTCAGACCTGTCCAGTAACTAGCAGACACAGACACTCAGACCTGTCTAGTAGTAACTAACACACACACACTCTTGACTCACGCTGTCGAAGTCAGAGATGATCTCGTTGAGGATCCGGAGGCACTCGATGCCCCCGTTGTTGATGCCCTCCTCCGTGTAGAAGTCTGAGAAGTTAGGGATGGAGGCAAACATCACCCCGATCTCGTCGTACGACTGGCTGTACAGCTCCTGGACACCAGAGGGCACAAGCTTTCACCGTCTCGTCTGCCTCAAGAACACGTCATTCCTCTTCCCCCCCCACCTCATCTCACCTCACATGCCCTGCCCTTTCACCCCCCCTCACCTCATCTCACCTCACATGCCCTGCCCTTTCACCCCCCCTCACCTCACATGCCCTGCCCTTTCACCCCCCCTCACCTCATCTCACCTCACATGCCCTGCCCTTTCACCCCCCCTCACCTCACATGCCCTGCCCTTTCACCCCCCCTCACCTCATCTCTCTTCTTGGTACCCAGGAAGTGTTTGGCCACATGTTCAGGCAGCATGTTGGTGACCAGGGCCTCGTTACGTTCCCTCATGTCCAGCACCTGCTCCTTCTGCTCCTGCACCCCTATCCTCCACAGGAACATCCTGCGAGCCTGCCTCTCCACCTGGGGGGTGCATACATAGTGTTTGTTTAAAAATGGATGAAAAGAAGGAATTAACTCATCTGAAATCCAGGCAGACTGTCCGTGATAACAATAAAGCAACTACAGTATATACCCTATAAATCAGACGCTGTGTGTGTGTGTGTGTGTATCAAGACGATGATGACTCACATGCCGGGAAAAGTAGTATAAGCTGATCATCATGATGATGATCATGATGGTCATCAGGTACCTGGAAGGGAGCAGAGACGTACTGAGGAGCAGAGAGGAAATACAGTTTAAGAGTTGAGTAAAACTTCAAAGAATTATAAAACAGGCTGATAAAATATTAGGAAAGCAACCAATTCCACTCTCCGATTTGGTTACTTTACACTGTGTCTGGTAGCTGAGATGTTACTTTACACTGTGCCTGGTAGCTGAGATGTTACTTTACACTGTGCCTGGTAGCTGAGATGTTACTTTACACTGTGCCTGGTAGCTGAGATGTTACTTTACACTGTGTCTGGTAGCTGAGATGTTACTTTACACTGTGTCTGGTAGCTGAGATGTTACTTTACACTGTGCCTGGTAGCTGAGATGTTACTTTACACTGTGTCTGGTAGCTGAGATGTTACTTTACACTGTGTCTGGTAGCTGAGATGTTACTCTACACTGTGCCTGGTAGCTGAGATGTTACTTTACACTGTGCCTGGTAGCTGAGATGTTACTTTACACTGTGCCTGGTAGCTGAGATGTTACTTTACACTGTGTCTGGTAGCTGAGATGTTACTTTACACTGTGCCTGGTAGCTGAGATGTTACTTTACACTGTGCCTGGTATCTGAGATGTTACTTTACACTGTGCCTGGTAGCTGAGATGTTACTTTACACTGTGCCTGGTAGCTGAGATGTTACTTTACACTGTGCCTGGTAGCTGAGATGTTACTTTACACTGTGTCTGGTAGCTGAGATGTTACTTTACACTGTGTCTGGTAGCTGAGATGTTACTTTACACTGTGCCTGGTAGCTGAGATGTTACTTTACACTGTGTCTGGTAGCTGAGATGTTACTTTACACTGTGTCTGGTAGCTGAGATGTTACTCTACACTGTGCCTGGTAGCTGAGATGTTACTTTACACTGTGCCTGGTAGCTGAGATGTTACTTTACACTGTGCCTGGTAGCTGAGATGTTACTTTACACTGTGTCTGGTAGCTGAGATGTTACTTTACACTGTGCCTGGTAGCTGAGATGTTACTTTACACTGTGCCTGGTAGCTGAGATGTTACTTTACACTGTGCCTGGTAGCTGAGATGTTACTTTACACTGTGCCTGGTAGCTGAGATGTTACTTTACACTGTGCCTGGTAGCTGAGATGTTACTTTACACTGTGCCTGGTAGCTGAGATGTTACTTTACACTGTGTCTGGTAGCTGAGATGTTACTTTACACTGTGTCTGGTAGCTGAGATGTTACTTTACACTGTGCCTGGTAGCTGAGATGTTACTTTACACTGTGCCTGGTAGCTGAGATGTTACTTTACACTGTGTCTGGTAGCTGAGATGTTACTTTACACTGTGTCTGGTAGCTGAGATGTTACTCTACACCGTGCCTGGTATCTGAGATGTGGTTACTTTACACTGTGCCTGGTAGCTGAGATGTTACTTTACACTGTGCCTGGTAGCTGATATGTTACTTTACACTGTGCCTGGTATCTGAGATGTGGTTACTTTACACTGTGCCTGGTAGCTGAGATGTTACTTTACACTGTGCCTGGTAGCTGATATGTTACTTTACACTGTGCCTGGTATCTGAGATGTGGTTACTTTACACTGTGCCTGGTAGCTGAGATGTGGTTACTTTACACTGTGCCTGGTATCTGAGATGTGGTTACTTTACACTGTGTCTGGTAGCTGAGATTTGGTTACTTTACACTGTGCCTGGTAGCTGAGATGTTACTTTACACTGTGTCTGGTAGCTGAGATGTTACTTTACACTGTGTCTGGTAGCTGAGATGTTACTCTACACTGTGCCTGGTAGCTGAGATGTGGTTACTTTACACTGTATGGTAGTTGAGATGTGGTTACTTTACACTGTGTCTGGTAGCTGAGATGTGGTTACTTTACACTGTGTCTGGTAGCTGAGATGTGGTTACTTTACACTGTGTCTGGTAGCTGAGATGTGGTTACTTTACACTGTGTCTGGTAAAGACTGCACAGACTGGCGTTAAATAAACAATGTGAAGGACGTGGACTCCTCTCACCTGGAGAACAGCATGATGTCATACACATCGTAGATGTCCCTCCAGCTGTAGATGTTGACCGCGCCCGTCGCCACGACAACCAGCAGCATCAGCCCCAGCTTGACAAAGTGGCTGACCTGTACCAGCATGGTGGTTGCCACGAGCAACAGCACCGCCATGATGCTGTAATGTTTGGGGTTTTGGGCGCATCCTTCATTGCCTAGCGACTGCAGCATGAGGCCAGCGCTGGTGTTGAGGAGAGGTTGGGGGGACTGGAGGCAGCTTAGCTGGGAGGGGGGAGGAGTCAAAACAACATTTCTAAACGAGACGACTTACACCAAGGAGTGAGTTTAGCCAATCCACATCGACCACACATGCAGGGTGGTGTGTGTGCTGTGGGAGGTGTGCCTCTGGATAGAAGCGCTTTTTGACATCTGCTGACGTACAAGAAAGTTGATCTACAATTACAGAAGCTGTCACTGCTACACTCTCCATTGAGCATGTGCTCGCAGGTAACAGAAGAAGCTTTCAGGGTTGGCTCCTGGTCCTGCCTGACTGCAAAGCTGACAGGTGGAACACGCGGTCCCAGCAGGCAGCACAGACGCCCTGATGCTGTAATGGACCCCTCTGGGAGCTGATACCCAGACACATGAAGAGGTAATGATGCATGTGAACGCAGGCAGGTGATGACACACACACCAACAACACGCACACACCCACCCACACAACACACACTCACAAACACCTGCACATGAGAAAGCACAACAGAGGATGTAGAAAGCACAACAGAGGATGTAGAAAGCACAACAGAGGATGTAGAAAGCACAACAGAGGATGTACTTCCTTCGGCAGCTGAAGAAGTTCAACCTGCCAAAGACAATGATGGTGCACTTCTACTCAGCCATCATTGAGTCCATCCTCACCTCCTCCATCACCGTCTGGTACGCTGCTGCCACTGCCAAGGACAAGAGCAGGCTGCAGCGTATCATCCGCACTGCTGAGAAGGTGATTGGCTGCAATCTGCCTACCCTCGAGGACCTGCACACCTCGAGGACCCTGAGGCGAGCGAGGAAGATTGTGGCCGACTCCTCCCACCCTGGCACTCCCTGTTTCAGTCACTCCCCTCCGGCAGAAGGCTGCGGTCCATCAGGACCAATACCTCACGCCACAAAAACAGTTTCTTCCCTTCCGCTGTTGGCCTCTTCAACAAGGCCAAGGGACCACACTGAGTCTAATGACTTCCTGCTTAAAACACACTGCTTTTTGCACTGCATTACAAAATTGTATCTTGTACATTTGTATTTTTTGTCATATTTTTATTTTTGTATTTTTATATTGTAATTTACGGCAACTTATATTTTATTTTATTGTATATTTAATTCAATTACTGCTAGTTTATGTACCCTTAGTATAGATAGTCCACATATTTACATTTTAGGTCCCTATATGTTTATTGTATGCACCTTCCTGCCAAAGCAAATTCCTTGTCTGTGCAAACTTTCATGGCGAATAAATCCCATTCTGATTCTGACATACACACACACACACCTACACAAACAAAGCAGGACCCACATGCACACTCACAAACGCAAACACCTGCACGTACACACACACACACTCACAGTCCCAGGGAACCCCCTGCTCACCATGTCTGCTATCTCAGCCATGGTGAGAACAAAGATGGCCGACATGGCCCAGACGTTTCTCGCCCAGCGCGTCCGATCGATCCACATGGAGAACGACACCAGCCTCCTGGAGAAATTCTGGCACATACACACACACATATAAACGCACACATAAGCACACACACACACACATAAACACACTCAGAGGCATGTACATGTGTAGGAATGACATCATGATGTGGTGTGTAGAGTGTACTCACCCTGGGGAAGACTGCAGCCACAGAGCAGATGGTGAGGACAAGCAGCAGACACTGTCCGATGACCAGCGTCACATAGTTCACCACCAGCCTGTCAGAGACACATAGTTCACCACCAGCCTGTCAGAGACACATAGTTCACCACCAGCCTGTCAGAGACACATAGTTCACCACCAGCCTGTCAGAGACACATAGTTCACCACCAGCCAGTCAGAGACACATAGTTCACCACCAGCCTGTCAGAGACGGACAGTTCAGCTCCACACCAGTGCAGGCTGTAGTATATAGCATATAGTGTATAATACATAGTATCCAGGCTTCAGTGTGTAGTATGTAGTATATAGTAGGGGTGGAACGGTACACTGAAGTCACGGTTCGGTTCATACCGCAGTTCAGACATCACGGTTCGGTACGAGTTCGCTACAACGGAGGGAGAAGCAAAACAAACCAGGTTCCTTTACGAGTGAATACGGTTCATTGAAGACGACATGTAAATACTGATTGCGTCCGTGATTTTTTTGGCCCTATTTGTATGTGTATCTAATGGCTGGTTAAGCACTGTAGGGAGGACTCGTTCCAGTGATTGTCCCACCTGGGTGATGGCGTTGGATATTTGTAGTCATTTAGCACACGCCAGATGCGTTATATGCGTTAGCATGTTAGATGTATTTCTACTCACATAGGCTCGACCCACAACTGCTGAACAACTCCGACACACAGTGCTTGTCTTATCCACCACTCTCTTACCTGTACTACTGTAACTGAATGGGAAACTGAAGTTTTCCCAAACATGCAATCTTAAAAAGGCCGGCGGGTCCTCTATCTCTCGTGGGTCGCCACCACTCGCCATACTCGTCCATAGTGCTGCTAGCTATCTCTGACTCACGGCGGCGCCAATCAGAGCTTCAGAGCTAAAGTGGGGCAACAGATTAGGTGTCCCTAAAGAACCCGAGTATCTAAATTACATTAATTAATTTGCACACAAGTTTGATCTATTTTTATAATGTGCATTCTCCGTGTAATTTCATGCACCGAACCGTGACGCCCGTACCGTTTCGCTTCAATACGAATACATGTACCGTTCCACCCCTAGTATATAGTATGTAGTGTATACTACATAGTATCCAGGCTGCAGTGTGTAGTGTGCAGTGTGTAGTATATAGTGTGCAGTGTGTAGTGTGGGGCCCTCACAGGGGGTCTATGAGCGCCTGCATGGCAGCAGCCAGCAGCAGCACCAGGCAGCAGCAGCAGAAGGCCAGGCCACTCTGGGTCTCCTTCTCAGCAGAGTAGCGCTCCTCCAGGCCCACGTCCAGGAAGCGCAGAGACACCTGGCTGAAGCGCTGGGAGGCTGCCCTGGGGGGAGAGGGGGGAAGGAGGGAGAGGGGGGTAGGGAAGGAGGAGAGGGGAGAAAGGAGGTAAGGGGTGGGGAGGAGGGAGAGGGGGAGAGAAGGAGAAAGGATGGCCAAACACTGGCTGTTTTAGAGAGGAAATGATCGCACTCTAACCCATTCACAGACATACACCCTTACAGACACACACTTATACTGTGGTGGCTAGCTTTTTAGCCGAACAGAGGATGCAAAGGATGAACGCAGGGAGTCTGTCCAAGTTTTCAGATGCAACGACAAGATTTGATTGATCAAAGTCAGAAAGGCAGCATACGTTAGGTCTCTCTGAGCACAAGATAGAGAGCCTGCTTAACATTTGAATACAGACAGCATTTATAGCATATGGACAACCCCTTATCATAATGGCAGTTCACCCTGTCCTCCCAAAACCCAAATGGTCAGTCTACCCTGCTCTCGATGTATCTCGTTATCTCCTGTAAGCGTCAATATGTTATGTTCTCGTTGTAACTGCTGATTCATGCTCATCTTGAATCAGCTGACCCCCTCCCCTTATTGTCCCTGTTTCTCTGCTGAGAGACCAAATGTCAAGACAAAGCTTGCTTGACCTGTGGTTATCCACTTACGCCTAAACTTGAGGTGTCTTATCCAGTTTTCGGCCTACGACAATACCCACATCCACACACTTACAAACCCCCCCACACACACACACTCACAAACACTCACGTCTCCTGGCTCTCTCTCTCCAGTAGCTGCAGATGCAGGAGCTTGTTGAGTTCCTGTTCGCTCTCCTGGTTGTTCGTCTGCTTCCTGTCTGCCATCTTGTTTCCCGTTGGGCTCGCCACCTTGAGGTCAGACAGGGCCACAGAGAGCAGTCTGGTAGGTGTGTGCGTGTGTGCATTAGTGTGTTCGACTGATGCCTGATCTCAGGGTGTGCGGCTCAAGTGAAAGGTCAGGGGTCGTAGTTCAGGAGTACCTGTTTAGAGTGTGGGGGCCGCACAGAGCCTGCGCTCCCATTGGTCACCTTGGTGTTCACCAGCTGGGGAGAGTTTCTATTGGACACTGGCTTCTGGGAGGAGACAGAGAGAGGGATGGAGGAAATTTAGTTTTTTGACGTTTTTTTATTGATTATTAACAAACTAGTCAGTGAGTGTAGTGCTGCTTGTGTCTCACTGTGTCGCTGATTGGTTGGGGCTTGGCGTGGTCTCTGATTGGTTGGGGCTTGGCGTGGTCGCATATCAGGTAGGTGGTGATGCCTCTCTCCAGGAGGTACTCACACCTCTCCCCTCCGTTTCCCTCCTCCAGCTCAAACTCTCCACTCAAACACTCCATGGTGCTCTGCGAGATGTGCACACGCCTGGGACACACACATCAGACACACACACATACGAACATTATACCTCCTCCAACCATCCCCACTGCCCTCCACTGCCGTCTCGAGATCGACAGAGTGTATGTCTCGCAACTGTGTCTCCCCCAGGTGTGTTTCCCCCAGGTGTGTCTCCCCCAGGTGTGTCTCCCAGGTGTGTCTACCCCAGGTGTGTCTCCCCCAGGTGTGTCTTACCCAGGTGTGTCTCCCCCAGGTGTGTCTTACCCAGGTGTGTCTCCCCCAGGTGTGTCTTACCCAGGTGTGTCTCCCCCAGGTGTGTCTTATCCAGGTGTGTCTCCCCAGGTGTGTCTCCCCCAGGTGTGTCTTACCCATGTGTGTCTCTCCCAGGTGTGTCTCCCCCAGGTGTGTCTCCCCCAGGTGTGTCTTACCCAGGTGTGTCTCCCCCAGGTGTGTCTCCCCCAGGTGTGTCTTACCCAGGTGTGTCTCCCCCAGGTGTGTTTCCCCCAGCTGTGTCTTACCCAGGTGTGTCTACCCCAGGTGTGTCTCCCCCAGGTGTGTCTTATCCAGGTGTGTTTCCCCCAGGTGTGTCTTATCCAGGTGTGTCTCCCCCAGGTGTGTCTTATCCAGGTGTGTTTCCCCCAGGTGTGTCTTATCCAGGTGTGTCTCCCCCAGGTGTGTCTTATCCAGGTGTGTTTCCCCCAGGTGTGTCTTATCCAGGTGTGTCTCCCCCAGGTGTGTCTTATCCAGGTGTGTCTCCCCCAGGTGTGTCTCCCCCAGGTGTGTCTCCCCCAGGTGTGTCTTACCCAGGTGTGTCTTACCCAGGTGTGTCTCCCCCAGGTGTGTCTTACCCAGGTGTGTCTTACCCAGGTGTGTCTCCCCCAGGTGTGTCTTACCCAGGTGTGTCTCCCCCAGGTGTGTCTTATCCAGGTGTGTCTCCCCAGGTGTGTCTCCCCCAGGTGTGTCTTACCCATGTGTGTCTCTCCCAGGTGTGTCTCCCCCAGGTGTGTCTTATCCAGGTGTGTCTCCCCAGGTGTGTCTTATCCAGGTGTGTTTCCCCCAGGTGTGTCTTATCCAGGTGTGTCTCCCCCCAGGTGTGTCTTATCCAGGTGTGTTTCCCCCAGGTGTGTCTTATCCAGGTGTGTTTCCCCCAGGTGTGTCTTATCCAGGTGTGTTTCCCCCAGGTGTGTCTTATCCAGGTGTGTTTCCCCCAGGTGTGTCTTATCCAGGTGTGTCTCCCCCAGGTGTGTCTCCCCCAGGTGTGTCTCCCCCAGGTGTGTCTCCCCCAGGTGTGTCTTACCCAGGTGTGTCTTACCCAGGTGTGTCTTACCCAGGTGTGTTTCCCCCAGGTGTGTCTTATCCAGGTGTGTTTCCCCCAGGTGTGTCTTATCCAGGTGTGTTTCCCCCAGGTGTGTCTTATCCAGGTGTGTTTCCCCCAGGTGTGTCTTATCCAGGTGTGTCTCCCCCAGGTGTGTCTCCCCCAGGTGTGTCTCCCCCAGGTGTGTCTCCCCCAGGTGTGTCTTACCCAGGTGTGTCTCCCCCAGGTGTGTCTTACCCAGGTGTGTCTTACCCAGGTGTGTCTTACCCAGGTATGCCTCCAGACTCCATCTTGTTGGCGACGGTGACGTCGGTGGACCAGACATCAAACTGCCACCTCTTCTGCCCCAGCACGCCCCCCAGCACGGTGCCTGTGTGCACGCCCACACGCATGTCTACCTCCGTCTGGGTCGTCTCACGCACGTACCTGGGGGGGGGGGGGGTCACAACCTGGGCTCATCATCCATGCTTCAGCCTCGCCTCGTCCACACTCCCACCTCTCCTCCTTCCTCTCCTCTCGTTTCTCTCTTTCTTGCCCCTACCCTCTTCCTCCCCCTCCCCTCCACCTCTCCTCTCCTTCCCTCCTCCCTCTCTTACGAGATGGCGTCCACCATGTCCAGTCCCATCATGATGGAGCAGGCGGCGTGGTCGGCACGGTAATCAGGCAGGCCGCAGATGCAGTAGTAACAGTCTCCCAGGATCTTGATCCTCAGCTGGTAGTGTTTCTGGGTAACACAGAGGGTGTTACAGGCAGACAGACAGAGAGACAGGCAGACAGACAGACAGACAGTCAGGCAGGCAGACAGACAGGCAAACAGACAGACAGGCAGACAGGCAGCTTACATCGGCCAGCTTGTCGAAGCGAGCGAACAGCTCGTTGAGCAGCTTGACCAGCTCCTGGGCGCTGCAGGCGGAGGAGAGCTGGGTGAATCCCACGATGTCTGCAAACAGGATGCTGAGAGGGGGGAGGAAGGGGATGAAGGGGAGGAGGAGACATGGTGGGGAGAAGGGAGGAGGGGGGACAAAGGGGGGGAGAAAGGGATGGGGGTAAAGAGAGAATTTCAAAAGCAACTTAAATTTGAACCTGTGACCTTGTAGTGAGCTATACCCATCCCTGCATCTTCTTATGGTGTGCACGCCATGTGCTTGGCGTGTGCTTGGCGTGTGTGATTGGCGTGTGCTGACCTGACGTTCTCGTGGCGGTACATGTACATGGTGTTGAACTGCTGCTGCGTGTCCTTCTGTTCCTGCATCCCCTGCAGCATCTCGTCTGCTATGTGCTTAGGCAGGATGGACAGCAACAACTCCTCCTGCACACACACACACACACACACACGTATACACATACACACACAGAGACGGGGAGAGAGAGGGAGAAAGGGGGGAGACAGGAGACTAGTGTTTCTATAATATATCTATTTGCCAGGAAAATGGAAAACCGTCGGAAAACTCTCTTGAAATCACTGTCTCTCCTCTCCTCTCACCCTTCACTGTCTCTTCTCTCCCCCTTCACTGTCTCTCCTCTCCTCTCCCCCTTCAATGTCTCTCCTCTCCCCCTTCACTGTCTCTCCTCTCCCCCTTCAATGTCTCTTCTCTCCCCCTTCACTGTCTCTCCTCTCCTCTCCCCCTTCACTGTCTCTCCTCTCCCTCTTCACTGTCTCTCCTCTCCCCCTTCACTGTCTCTCCTCTCCTCTGTCTCTCCTCTCCCCTTCACTGTCTCTCCTCTCCCCCTTCACTGTCTCTCCTCTCCCTCTTCACTGTCTCTCCTCTCCCCCTTCACTGTCTCTCCTCTCCCCCTTCACTGTCTCTCCTCTCCCCCTTCACTGTCTCTCCTCTCCCCCTTCACTGTCTCTCCTCTCCCCCTTCACTGTCTCTCCTCTCCCCCTTCACTGTCTCTCCTCTCCCCCTTCACTGTCTCTCCTCTCCCCCTTCACTGTCTCTCCTCTCCCTCTTCACTGTCTCTCCTCTCCCTCTTCACTGTCTCTCCTCTCCCCCTTCACTGTCTCTCCTCTCCCCCTTCACTGTCTCTCCTCTCCCCCTTCACTGTCTCTCCTCTCCCCCTTCACTGTCTCTCCTCTCCCCCTTCACTGTCTCTCCTCTCCCCCTTCACTGTCTCTCCTCTCCCTCTTCACTGTCTCTCCTCTCCCCCTTCACTGTCTCTCCTCTCCCCCTTCACTGTCTCTCCTCTCCCCCTTCACTGTCTCTCCTCTCCCCCTTCACTGTCTCTCCTCTCCCCCTTCACTGTTTGCTCAGCAGCACTACTCCACCACCGCAGACAGACAGCAGACAGTCAGAGATCATGACATGTGTTACATGAACACACCTATAGCTCTGCATCTACAGAACTAGAAGATGAGCCTTCTCCTGTGTCTACCTACTGGCTCTGCCTCTATCTCTATTGTTATCTCTATTGTTATCGCCCTCTTTCTCTATTGTTATGTCTTATCTCTATCTTAATGTCTATTGTTATTTCTGTCTCTCTCTCTCTAAGAGATGCTCAGATTACTGAGACAGGTACAGGCAATCAGTTTAATCAGAAAAACCAATTCAAACGGAACAGGCAGAATCCAGAGACAGTGGAGAAAGAGGTTAAGATCTACTGTTGATTTATTTGCTTGTAGAATGTTTGCTTGATACAGCTTTCCTCCATGCACAACTGTTAAATGTAACATATCCACTTAGAGACAACAACAGCCTCTCCCAGAGTATTAGACCCAGTCAGGGGAAACACAGTGTAATTAGAGCAGACCTAGGTGTTCCACCGCTACCCAGAGTGTGTGTGTGCGTGTGTGTGTGTGTGTGCGTGTGTGTGTGAGAGAGGGAGAGCTTAGGGAAAAGGTTAGCTCATTAGGTACAGACATGCTCTTTACTTAGATCTTCTTTGCCCATTTGCCTTTAACTTTCCAGGCATGCAAACTAACACACACACACATACAGATACACATGAAGACACACACATACCTGCTGGGTGCTCTGGTCCTGCAGGGTGAGTTTGACCTCGAGCGACTGTCGTGCCTCCAGGAAGGCAGCTCTGTACTTCCTGTCGGCCATGTAGTAGGAGACCACGCCCACGGCAACCGCACACACGTACAGAACCAGGTTAGCTAGGAGCTGGGGGTGGGGGGGGGGGGGGGAGAGGGGGGGGAGAGGGGGGGGAGAGGGAGGGAGAGGTAAGAAAGGAGAGGTAAGAATGAGAAAAAGGGAGGGGGAGAAATAACATCACAGGTTCTACTTAAACAAAATTGATTTTAGATTGGCAGCAATAGAATGGTAACTGGAGTCAGATGGCTGAGCGGTTAGGGAATCGGGCTATTAATCAGAAGTTTCCGGTTTGATTCCCGGCCGTGTGAAATGACGTTGTGTCCTTGGGCAAAGCACTTCACCCTACTTTCCTCGGGGGAGAATGTCCCTGTACTTACTGTAAGTCGCTCTGGATAAGAGCGTCTGCTAAATGACTAAATGTAAATGTTATGTAAATGTAACTGAAAAGTCATGGGGTGAGAGAAGCTGTGAAGCTGCCCAGCAGCTTAAATCTCTATCAGAAAGGAGGATTCTGTCTAACCATCCATCCAGGGGTGTTTCTACATGGGGGCCTACAGGGGGCCAGTGCCCCTGTAAAAATGTCCCTGGCCCTCCCCTGTGGCCCCCCTGAGCTGACACGTTTTTCTTCTTCTAGTAGTCATCATGAAACGAGGAAGGGACATTGCAGCCTTTTTTGCCACAGTAAATAAAAAAGTTAGAGAAACATATCAAGGTATTGAGAGAGCTGAGGAGCTGGAAGAGGGAGAGCCAGAGCCGTTTGTATGATTTTAATGTAAAGCTAAATTAAAGTATTTAACCCTGTAGCGCCATTTGTATCATATTTGATACATGAGTTTGAGACCTCTACATCATTATCATGAGCAATACTTTCCTAAAAAAACTGTTGCATACGATCCTAGATATGTCTTCTGCCAATTGGTAGATTTTCAATGCACTACAGGCAGTATCAGGCATTTAAATACCATTTCCAAAATGGCCGCCGTCACAAAGTGATTTGTTCGTTTTCGGTCGGGACGATCGTTGCTAATTTTGAAAAAGTTACAATAAGAATAACATTTATAGTGTTTCTGATTTTTCAATATGAATATTCACTGTGTTGAAGCAGCCTATAATTGATTAATGTTTCATGTATTATTTTATAGTAAAATCGTGTTGAAAATGTATGTATCAAATATGATACAGCAGGTTTATAAAGTAATATTTTACCAAGTTTCCCGCATAGCCAATATACTGTATTTCATGATGCAATCTGGATTTTGTCATATCACAATGACAAATACACAAAAACAAAGCTGTGGACCTACTTTCTTCATTTTTGGGCATTAAACCCCTGGGAAGTGTGAAACACTGTGATTGAAAATCCAAAACTCACATAATACTTCCCAGACCAGCAATTGTTGAAACATAAAACAAGTTCATGGAAGGTGTTGACCTCCCAGATATGCTGTCTGCACTTTACAAGTTCAGCTTCTGATGGTATATGTATATTACAAAGACTGTAAAAAGGTTCCTGTTTGGGAAAAAATAAGAACCAAACCACCTCAAATGTTCCAAAAGCTGTGAAAATCATTTGTTATTGTTTAAAAAAAATAGTGTTGTGATAAATACATTGACGAATATGCCTGATGTATCAAATGTGATACAAATGAAATATCAAATGTAAATTACATTTTTGATTTTTTTAAATATGTTTTGACTTAAGGTCCAATAAACACTATAATAACAAAAAAACTGAATTTTCTGGATATTAGTTGATATGTCAGGCTTCACAGGGTTGTTAAAATATCATTTGTTTCCGTTTTTTCATTTGTTTCATTTGTTTCCGTGAGTCAGGTGGCTGAGCGGTGAGGGAGTCGGATTAGTAATCTGAAGGTTACCGGTTCGATTCCCGGCTGTGCCGAATGACGTTGTGTCCTTGGGCAAGGCACTTCACCCTACTTGCCTCGGGGAGAATGTCCCTGTACTTACTGTAAGTCGCTCTGGATAAGAGTGTCTGCTAAATGACTAAATGTAATGTAAATGTTTTTTAATGTGCCCCTCTGAATAAACACTGCCCCCCCCCCCTTGGCCCCCCCAGTAAAATTTGTCTAGAACCGCCACAGCATCCATCTAGGCACTTGGATTGTTGTGGGGTGTGGAGGATGACATGTTTAGGTTCAACATCACTGTGAAAGATAAACCTCACACTGACAAACAAGAGTGTCTTGTGTGTGTGTGTGTGTGTGTCCAGTGTGTCCATACCTGTCTGACCAGCATGGTGCCCTTCAGGTTGTCCTGGAGACTGCGCATGATGGTGATGCCGTGAACCAGCGTGTGAATCCCGCACGAGAGCGTGCTAAGCAGCAGCAGGGGCACGAGCTTCAGCGGCAGGGTGAGAAAGCACGAGAAGCAGAAGAACATCTGCCAGCCTACAGCATCGCTCGACCGCGGGAAACTCTGGTAGTTCAGACCCAAGTAGCACAGCACGTGCACGGCTATCATCAGCCAGAGTAAGTAGGGGACCGCGTCGCGGGTAACCGGAGATGCGGGAAGTTTGCCCAGACGGCAAACTGTGTAAAGTGCGATATCCGCGGTCAGACCTACAGCCGCAACTACAATCATTGCCAACTTTTCTTGTGAGTACACCACCGCGCACATGATGATGATGTAGCAGTTGAAAAGGGCGGCAAACATCATGAGCACGAGGAGGGTTTCCTGCCGCTGCCTTCTGAAATATATCTGGTAGAGCAGCTCGAGGGATTCTGGCGAGAAGGTTAGTCGCATTACGCGCGGGAGACACAGGCAGCAACCGGACTTGCGCACGGTTACCCTGTGCGTTATAGCCGTTCCGTGCCCGTGTCCATTCTCGTTAGGTTGTTCTTTGTCCATACCGGTGTAAACCCGATTCAGTGACATTCTGGCTTGAGAATCGGTCCAATTACAGTAACTGTAATCCTTTCCTTCTTGAAGTAACACTGATTTCCACGGTTTGCGTTATCCCGGTGCAGGCGTCAAGAGCCTCTTCTCGCTTCTGACTTCCATTACTTACTTCACTGAACCTAACCACAATGATTTATTTTGGGGTAAATTACATAAAAACCGTCACGCATCATTCACCAGAAACAGTCTTTTTAGTCTCCTGACCGAACCAAACTACCTATCCAGAGGCGTCATCAATTTAGTTTTTTAAATATGCCTAATTGTTTTTACATATTGCCTAATGAACCCCTTCTTACAATTAGCTTCAAATCGCGAAACCTTTTTCATAAGCAGATCAACCAACTTGCAGTCACGTCAGTCAAAATATCAAAATATGGCTTCTCTTGTCTTTGCAGTGCATGGCGCGACCAATTAACATTAACAGCCAGGCTTTAAGTCACCCGCCTACTGCATCCCGATCACATAGAAGTGCGATTGGCCCTCCACGTTTCCATGGTAAAACTCACAGACTCGCTGTGAGACTCATTGTATTGTCATACAATATACTTTGCTGTCGTTTTACATCACTGACATATTTGGTGAGCAAAATACTGTTTAAAAATAAAAGTTTTCTGTTGTTCGCTACACGGGCAAAAACCACAGCTGGTTGCCCATTCACTTAGGCTACGCCCATGTCGTTCACCTACCGGAGAGATGTTTTTAAACGCTACAAATTCAGATATCGGTAAATCATTAAAACCATTACTCCTGTTGTTGTCTTAAACTTTTGCTTCCATTTTGGATCCTTGAAAAGAAGACTTGACCTTGTTCTGGCAGAAAACAGAAAAAGTTCTGACCGTGTATCATTTTAAATAATTAAGTTATAAAGTGGAAACGTGGAAATGAAAACGGACCTAGCCTATTAGTCCTCAAGTAAAAATGGTTATTCAATTCTCAAGCAGTCGGATAGATCTTCTCCTCCCTGTCTCTCCCCCTACCTCACTGTCTCTCCCCCTCTCTCTCCCTCCTCCCTCCATCCTTCTTTTCCTAATTAGAACGTCCTCTTCCAGTGTTGCTTCACAGTTGAAACTGAAGTAATGACATTGTTATGGCGCTGTTATTGTGTGTTTATGTTCGGCGGCGGCAGGGGAGTTGACGGCAGGGGAGCAGGGAGAGCCTCGTCTCTAACAGGCACACCATCAAACACAAACAAACGCAGACTACTTCACCCTTTATTATTATTATGTGTTACGTTTCACAGTTCATTACATCTGCATAATAACCAGAGATCACAACAGTGTAATTATTATGCCCTCCCCTCCCCCATTACCCCCTCCCACATATCCCCCCTCCCACACACCCCTCCCCTATCACCTCCCCTGGGCTGCAGCTTCCAAGGTCTTCCCCAGAGCCAGCCCTGCAGCTCCCAGCACCCCCATCGCCCCCAGCCTCCCCATGGCAGCCGTCCCCAGCGCCGCCGCCCCGAGCGCCCCCACCCCGAGAGGAGACGCTGCTGCGGAAACCGCCTCCATGCCAACGCCCTCCATCAGCGCCGGCCCGGTGAGGATGTCTCCGCGCAGCTTTACCTGAGTGTGGAACGGGCTCCTCGGTGCGCCCAGGATAAACGCCCCCAGGGCAACGAGCGTCACGGCCGTCAGTTCCGAGAGTGATAATCCCGGTGATAATCCCGGTGATAATCCCAGGGAGCCCAGAACGACACCAGCCGTGACGGAAGCTAGAACCAGCAACGTTGTCTTCCTGGTTTTGAATTCCGTTTCCGAGGCAACGCCGGCGGCCCCCAGCAACACGCCCGCGGCAGTGGCCCCCCCCAGCAGACCCCCCACCCCGCCCGCAGTGCATGCTGGGAGGACGAGTCTCAGGGTGGCGGAGGAGGCCAACACAGCCCCCAGCGCCACCCTCTCCGCCCCCGCAGGCTCCAGGCCCACCACTACCACTGTTCCCAGGGCCCCACCCAGCAGAGCTGCAGAGAGCAGCCCCACCCACAACACGGACCTCAGCATCAGCCCTGACCTTGGCCCCACCCCTGACCCTGACTCCACCCCTGACCCCTGACCAATGCTAAACCCCATCGCTGCCACGACAACGGAGTACAGCAGCAGCCTCTCTGACCAGTGTTTGCTTCTGTCTCTGGTTTCCTGAGTCCTCCGCTCTGATAGGGCCTTGAGGACGGCACACACGGTCGCCATGGAGATCCCCATGGCGACCAGTCCGAAGAAGACCCCCAGGCTCCCGATGAGGACGGAGAGGAAGAGGAAGATGAAGATGACGGACAGGACCGCGGTCATCTCGTTGGCCCTGGGGAAGGGGTAGGCTGCCAGGACCATGATGCTCTGCAGCAGGAAGTACATCCACCCGGGCAGGAGTCCCGCCAGCGTTCCGTTCGCCACAGCGCCGGTCACCACGGCGATCCCTGCAGCAACCTCGGCCGGTCCCGCCCCTGCCGCCCCTCCAAGCAGCCGCATCACCCGCCCCCCGACGAGGAGGCCAGTAGCCAAGGAAACGAGCGCCGCGGCGAACGCCAGGCACAAGGTCACGGCGCCCAGCCCGGCCACGCCCACTTTTCCCGTTACCTGGGCAACAATGGCCGGCAGGGGTCCGATCGGGGCGGATGCCGATGCCAGAACGAGCTCAGCGAGGATGAAGCCTGCCGACGCGCTCCTCACCACTGCCCGCAACGCCCCCCACACACCTGAGAGAGAGAGACGCATCATGAATTTCTTTTTTCTGTCATTCATCTAAATTTGTGTAACAGGTGTAGTTGCGTTGCTCGCGAGAAAAGATGGTCTAATATATGTGCATCCATCAAATGAGAGACACATGCAATCATGCACATCATCCACTAGGGGGCAGTGATGGACCAAAGTTAAACAGGGAAAGACACCATGAGAGATTGAACAGCAAATTTTACACCATTGATTATAAACACACTCTACTTCTATGATTGCGGGCAGTGATCACACAATCAAACAGACGTAATGTGTTTGAATAAACCCTTCTTGTGTCTCTAAGTAGTTTAGCCATGTCTCAGAACCACTCAGAATCAGCTGTCACAACACATGGTTACATGAACCAGGAAGTCTGTTTGAAATACCAAACAGTTCAACAAACTGAGCCTAGCAGAGCATTTCTGACAGTTTCAAACGCACTGATTTGGGACTAACTGTAGTTTTCACTGCTATACATTTACATTTAGTCATTTAGCAGACGCTCTTATCCAGAGCGACTTACAGTAAGTACAGGGACATTCCCCCGAGGCAAGTAGGGTGAAGTGCCTTGACCAAGGACACAACGTCAGTTGGCATGACCGGGAATCGAACTGGCAACCTTCGGATTACTAGCCCGATTCCCTCACCGCTCAGCCACCTGACTCCCTGTAGCTATACAGAAGCTATACGTTTTTGTTGCTCTTAAACATTAGAACAGATTTTCTTTATCAGTCATTCCTGAGACTCTCAGTAATATGAGATACCGTCGACTTGTATAAATATTTAAATACACTGAAAGACAAACATGCACTGCACCGGTCGTTGGGAGTTCAAAGTTTGTGAAAAGTTGTAAAAAATTGATATTTACCCATGTGTGCCTCTTCCATCGTTTTGCTTGCATGCCACACACACAACACACACTTCCTCTAGGGAGGAGGGAACTTCCTGTTTGTCTGAAGCTCCACCCACAGGTCAGGATAATGTGATACTTCAGGATGTGCTGTCATTAATCACATTAACATATCACACCTCCTCTTCATCACCTCCTCTTCATTGCCTCGTCCTCTCCCTCTCCTCTCCTCCTCCCCCTCTCCTCCCCCTCCCCTCCTCCTCCTGTCCTCCCCCTCCCTTCCTCCTCCTCTCCTCCCCCTCCCCTCCTCACCCTCTCCTCCCCCTCCCCTCCTCCCTCTCTCCTCCCCCTCCTCCCCTCCCCCTCCCCTTCTCCTCTCCTCCCCCTCTCCTCCTCACCCTCTCCTCCCCCTCTCCTCCTCCTCCCCCTCCTCCTCCTCTCCTCCCCCTCCCCTCCTCCTCCTCTCCTCCCCCTCTCCTCCTCACCCTCTCCTCCTCCCCCTCCCCTCCTCACCCTCTCCTCCCCCTCTCCTCCTCCCTCTCCCCTCCATTCCTCTCCTCCCCCTCCTCCTCCTCTCCTCCCCCTCTCCTCCTCCCCCTCTCCTCTTCACCCTCTCCTCCCCCTCTCATCCCCCTCCTCCTCTCCTCCCCCTCTCCTCCTCCCCCTCTCCTCCCCCTCTCCCTCCCCTCCTCACCCTCTCGTCCCCCTCCCCTCCTCACCATCTCCTCCCCTCCTCCCCCTCCCCTCCTTCCCCTCTCCTCCCCCTTTTTTTTACAATTATTTACTTTCACTCCTTAAATTTTTTACACAATACCTGTACTTTCTACTTTTTACATTTTAAAGCCAGGCTAGTTACTTTAGTTTTAATCCTTTTTCTTCAAAAGGTTGAAAAAATATTTTCTAACAAAAAAGGTTAGAAAAAAAAGGTTGGAAAAAAAGGTTTTGAAAGGTTAAAAATAGTAGGAATGGCAACTTTTTACTTAAGTATATGTCAGAGCCCATACTTCTTTACTTTAACTTGATTGAAAAAGTGTAGTCAGCAATTCAACTTTTACCCCAGTCTTTTTAAACATGCATGTCTACTTCTACTTGATTGAAGGATATGTGTACGTTTGCCATCTCTGCTTAGCTGGTTAGTTATTTCTTGCTGATGACGCCACTATTCTCAACCCTAAGATAGTAGCAGAGTCAGTTTATAGCCTGTCAAAAAAAGAAAAAAAAGAATAAACGACGTTTAAAGTAGATAGCAATGATGATATAAAAAAGAATAAAGGTTCTAAAGGTAAAAAAAAAAAAAAGTTTATAGCCTGTCAGTAATGAAATTCTACTTTCAAGCTCAACTTATGATCTGAAATACTTTAGCTTGTTCTGCCGAAATATTTTTATCGAGTGTAAAAATGCAGTTCTTACGTACATTAAATGGACTAAGCTGTCTAAATAATCTTTCAAAGAGCGTCAATGGCTAATCTAAAAGAAGAAGAAAACATTAACCCTTGTGTTATCTTCGGGTCATTCTGACCCATCAGTCGTTGTGACCCACCGTCGTATTGCGACAACTTTACCGCATACAAAAACAAAGTAAAGCAATTTCCTTTAACCGTTGGGCTGTCTCAGACCCCCCACATTGCGAAGGTTAAAATAAAAAATATATATTTGTTTTTGTATTGGGTAAAATTGGGTAAACACAACGATAGTCGTTATGAACCTTTGGGTCATGTGACCCGAAGGCAGCACAAGGGTTAAGAATGTAACCGAACGCCCCTGTGGGTCAGCTGACAACCAGCCGCTGTGTCATGTGATTCTCACTTCCTGATCATGTCGTTTAGCGAAGTGGTTAAAGCAATGTAAGGCAAACTTGTTCCACAGTTTGAAGGCAGGCTACACTCGGTGCTTCAGCTTACGGGGATTTGTATACCGAAAAATTCCCCAACAACAAGAATTTAACATAGGTAAGTAGTCAACGTTTTGCGATATAATATTGGAAGTAATTTAGCAGAGCTGCCAACTCTCACGGTTTCGCCGTGTGATACACGCATTTCAACCATTTCTCACGCTCTCACGCCACACATTGTATATTTCACGCTGAAAAGGCAACGCCAAACAAGTAGCCAAGCTAACGTTGTGAACAGTAACGGACGAGGCGCAGGTTAACGGAATGAAGCATCTTTGACGCGTAAACAGCCGTGTAAACTCGCCTGTGAAGCTCCGGAAAGCTCGCCTCGGGGGGTGGGGGGGTGGGGGGGGGGTGGGGGGGGGGGGTGAAGCTCGTGTTGGTAATGTAGGTATACATTAGCAATGTAGGTATACATTAGCGACAGCTCAGAGCTAATGGTTTTCACCGACAGACCGGTTAACCGCACACCTCACCGTCTCAGATGAGGGAGAAAATACGAGAAACCTCTAAGTTCTAGGCTATTGTTATTTTGGATTCATCTAGATCCAGCCCTTTCTGAACGGTCTGGAAAGTGATTAGTCATTCACAGTTGGATTAATACATCCAGTATGCAACGCAACTGTAACTATAATTTATTATCTCTAATAATTACTAACAATGAGTGTTTTTCAGTAATGTACCTGGCCGTTGTGGTTTGTGTGCTGGCGTTCTCCCGGGCCACCCTGGCCCTAGACAACGGCCTTATGAGGACCCCTCCCATGGGCTGGTTGGCATGGGAACGCTACCGCTGTGACATAGACTGCGAGAACGATCCCAAGAACTGCATCAGGTTTGACTGACTCATCCTTCACCTCCTACATCCATCACCTCCTACATCCTTCACCTCCTACATCCTTCACCTCCTACATCCATCACCTCCTACATCCATCACCTCCTACATCCTTCACCTCCTACATCCATCACCTCCTACATCCATCATCTCCTACATCCATCACCTCCTACATCCATCACCTCCTACATCCTTCACCTCCTACATCCATCACCTCCTACATCCTTGTGGAGTCAGGTGGCTGAGCGGTTAGGTAATTGGGATAGTAATCCGAAGTTTGCTGGTTCGATTCCCGGCCGTGCCAAATGACGTTGTGTCCTTGGGCAAGGCACTTCACCCTACTTGCCTTGGGGGAATGTCCCTGTACTTACTGTAAGTCGCTCTGGATAAGAGCGTCTGCTAAATGACTAAATGTAAATCCATCACCGCCTACATCCATCACCTGCTACATCTTGGATATTGGACATTTTGTTTGATGTTTTTAAGCTAATGCTGATAAGGCGGTTTTCTGTAAACCACAGAGATGTTAAATCTAACCACATGTCAAAGCAGGTCTTTTCTGTACCAAAAACATGGGAATCTTAATTTAGACTGAATGGCTGTTTGCTTGGAAGTGTTTCCTGTTTCCCTCTCCCACCACACTCTACCTGCTGGTGCTTAACTCAGCTGAATGTTACATATAAAGTACAGCAGGAGATCAAGGATCAGAAGTGTGTGGTTCTGACAGTATCCATGTGGGCAGAATCAAGGAACTGTGTATTTGCCAGGCACAGTGCAACAACAACAACCACATCTCAGCCCAACAAAGACTTTAAAAAATCTAAACAAAATCTGTCTCCCTCTCCCGCTCTGTCTCTCTCTCTCCCTCTCTGTCTTTCTCTCTCTCTTTCTCCCTCTCTGTCTCTCTCTCTCCCTCTCTCCCTCTCTGTCTCTCTCTCCCTCTCTGTCTCTCTCTCCCTCTCTGTCTCTCTCCCTCCCCCAGTGAGAACCTGTTCAGGGACATGGCTGACAGGCTGGCGGAGGATGGCTGGAGGGAGCTGGGCTACGTGTACATCAATATAGACGACTGCTGGTCCTCCCATCAGAGGGACAAGAATGGACAACTGCAGGCCGACCCCAAAAGGTGAGGGGTCACGCTGTCCCAGTGCAGTCCCAGAAACGGGCTGTGATGAAGCGTTACTGCTCAGTCAGACTGGGGTGCAGCACTTCCAGTGTTCCTGTTTAAACTCTGATTGGCCTGATGGCTGCTCTCCTCCGGACGGCTGCTCTCCTCCGGACGGCTGCTCTCCTCCGGACGGCTGCTCTCCTTGGGGGAGAGGTCAGCTTTGTGTTGTCTGGTCTTCACAGGAACATAAAGTCCCTCAGTCCATCTTATCTTGATTGACGCTGTATGTGACTTATATGGAGGTTGTTGACATATATTGTAGCTGTGGAGGCCTTCTCTATTGGCCAGGGGTCATGTGATGAGGGTACTGACCTGACTCTGTCATGTGACATCTTTATTGTCTTTTGGGTCAAAGTAGCTTTGAGAGACAAGGTATGAGTCTACATTAATGTAGTGTGTGTGTGTGTGTGTGTGTGTGGTACATGCTTGTAGGGGGTTAAATATTGGCCAAACAACCAAAACTAATTCCCCTATGGTTTAAAGCAGGGGTGTTCAATCCTGGTCCTCGAGGGCCCCTGTCCTGCATGTTCTAGATGTTTCCCTGCTCCAGCACACCTGATTCAAATGAATGGTCATTACCCGGCTTCCACAGAGCTTGATAACAACCCATTCATTTGAATCAGGTGTGCTGGAGCAGGGAAACATCTAAAACATGCAGGACGGGCTCTCGAGGACCAGGATTGAACGTCCCTGGTTTAACCCTTGTGCTGCCTTCGGGTCACATGACCCAAAGGTTCATAACGAACCATCGTTGTGTTTACCCAATACAAATACAAATAATTTTCTTTTAACCTTTGCAATGTGGGGGGTCTGAGACAGCCCAACGGTTTAAAGAAAATGCTTCACTTTGTTTTTGTATGCGGTAAAGTTGTCGCAATACATTTACATTTAGCAGACGCTCTTATCCAGAGCGACTTACAGTAAGTACAGGGACATTCCCCCGAGGCAAGTAGGGTAAAGTGCCTTGCCCAAGGACACAATGTCAGTTGGCATGACCGGGAATCGAACTAGCAACCTTCGGATTACTAGCCCGACTCCCTCACCGCTCAGCCACCTGACTCCCTGGGCAATACGACGGTGAGTCACAATGACTGATGGGTCAGAATAACCCGAAGATAACACAAGGGTTAAAGGAAGATGGTAAATTGAACAGTGTATTAACATGAACCAAATAATGCCAATACCAATGGAATTACAGTTATTTGACTCTGGGTTAAGGTCAAAGTAAGTTTTAAATGAAATATACATTTAATAACATTGCAAATGAATGAAATCAATTAATCAAAGCAATGCTACAGTAAGTTACACAATGAGGTGTGAGACCCATCAAGTTGAGACCCTGTCCAGTAACTCCAGATTTGAGCATATGGGAGGTGGGGGCAGGTTGACACCCAGCCTTACACGCTTGTGTGTGTGTGTGCGTGTGTGGTAAGTCCACGTCTCAGTGTTTTCCTGGTCTTGCCCCTCCCCCTCCAGGTTTCCAGGGGGTATCCCCAAGCTGGCGCGCTACCTGCACGACCGCGGGCTGAAGCTGGGTATCTACGGGGACATGGGCACCCTGACATGCGGGGGGTACCCCGGCACGCCCGTGGACAAGATAGACATCGACGCCAAGACCTTTGCTGCCTGGGAGGTGGACATGCTGAAGTACGACGGCTGCTACTCCAACGCCACGGAGCAGGAGCAGGGTGAGGGGGGAGAGAGGATGGAGGGAGGTATGGAGAGGGATGAGAAGAGAATGAGAGGATGGAGGGAGGTATGGAGAGGGATGAGAAGAGAATGAGAGGATGGAGGGAGGTATGGAGAGGGATGAGAAGAGAATGAGAGGATGGAGGGAGGTATGGAGAGGGATGAGAAGAGAATGAGAGGATGGAGGGAGGTATGGATAGAGGGAGGGAAATAAGAATTTAGATGTTAATCCCAGCTGAACCAAATCCATCCGTTTCCTCTCTGATAGGCTACCCACTCATGTCCAAGGCCCTGAATGCAACTGGCCGGCCAATCGCCTACTCTTGCAGTTGGCCTGCCTACCAAGGTGGACTTCCTCCCAAGGTAACTTTCTCCTGAGGTCACTTCCTATCGGCTCCTGACATCTTTAGTAATTTCACACACGTGCATGCAAGCCAGTGTCCCAATACTGTGGAACTCTGTACTCCTGATTCTTGATCATCGGCTGTAGTTTCTATAGGAACAGCTGTATGATGTTTTGGATGTAAGAAGTCAGACGTGTGTGTTTGTGTGTGGTTGCTAGGTGAACTACACCCAACTGGGGGAGATCTGTAACCTGTGGCGTAACTATGACGACATCCAGGACTCCTGGTCCAGTGTGTTGACCATCTCTGATTGGTTCTTTGAGAACCAGGATGTCCTCCAACCAGCAGCAGGCCCTGGGCGCTGGAACGACCCGGACATGGTCTTTCTCTCTCTCCTGTCTCACCCCATCCTCCCTGTCTCACCCCCTCCTCCCTGTCTCTCCCCCTCCTCCCTGTCTCACCCCTCCTCCCTGTCTCTCCCCCTCCTCCATGTCTCACCCCCTCCTCCATGTCTCACCCCCTCCTCCCTGTCTCACCCCCTCCTCCCTGTCTCACCCCTCCTCCCTGTCTGAGTGTTGTCTCACACCTAGGAAACGTCCTCGCAGCTTGTATAGTAAATATGTTGTGTGTGTGTCCAGCTGGTCATCGGAGACTTTGGGCTGAGCTGGGATCAGTCTCGGTCTCAGATGGCGTTGTGGGCCATCATGGCTGCTCCTCTCTTCATGTCGAACGACCTGCGCACGCTGGACAGCCGCGCGCGCGCCATCCTGCAGAACAAGGCGGCCATCTCCATCAACCAGGACCCCATGGGCGTCCAGGGCAGACGCCTGCTCAAGGTAACAGCCCAGCCACTGACAGCTTCAGGTCAGTGTTTACTAAATGAAGAGAATGTAACGATGTGTGTTCCTCCCTCCCTCCCTCTCAGGAGAAGAGTGGTATTGATGTGTTCTGGCGCCCCCTGTCTGGTAACACCAGCACGCTGGTGTTCTTCAGCAGGAGAGACGACATGCCTTACCGCTACCAGACCTCCCTGGCCACACTCAAATACCCCTCTGGGAGCTACCAGGTCAGCAACGCTCTCTCTCTCTGTCTCTCTCTGTCTCTCTCTGTCTCTATGTTCCTCTCTGTCTCTCTCTCTCTCTGTCTCTCTCTCTCTCTGTCTCTATGTTCCTCTCTGTCTCTCTCTCTCTCTCTCTCTGTCTCTCTCTCTATGTTCCCCTCTGTCTCTCTATGTTCCTCTCTGTCTCTCTCTCTCTCTATGTTCCCCTCTGTCTCTCTATGTTCCTCTCTCTCTCTCTCTCTCTCTGTCGTCCCCCCTCTCTCTCTCTGTCTCTGTCTCTCTCTCTCTCTCTCTGCCTGTCCCTGTGTGTACAAACAGTATCTCCTGCTTGATTCTGTGAATGCCAAGGCTGTCAGATAGAAGCAGGAGTGCTAAAATGACAACAACATGTGAGTCTCTCTCCAGGTCTCTAACACGTGAGTCTCTCTCCAGATCTATGACGTGTTTGCAGAGAGGGTCATGCCCACCCTGAAAGCCTCCACAGACTTCGTGGTGTCTGTGAACCCTACAGGTGTGGTCATGTGGTACGTGTCATCGCCCGCTGGAGAGAAGCACTGGACACCCACCTCCAACGCTCTCCCCAACCACTTCCTGTAGCTGCCCCAACCACTTCCTGTATCTGCCCCACCCACTTCCTGTATCTGCCCCACCCACTTCCTGTAGTCCCCCCTCCTCTCTGATGACACCTTGAAGCAAAGAAATTAGCACATTCATGTTTTTTTGATTCAGTGATAAAAACAAATCAAAATGTTACAGAAGCTGAATCAGAATGATTGATTTTTTAAACTTTTATACTGGAACCATGAAGTGGTCGTAGAGATGGATGCTTGGTGACATCATTGGTCTCTCAGGGATAAAACTAAGTACAGTCAACTTCCCCCCCCCTCATCACCATGGTAACTGGGGGGGCAGACAAGGGGGGGTTAGGACTGTGTGCTCTGCAATTATTTTAATACAGCCAGTGATTTTTTTTTGTGTCTGTATGTTTTACCTTCTCAATAAAAGGCACTTTAATGACAAGCTTTCAGCCATCAGTCTGACTGTATCAAGCACACTCCCCTACACACACACTCAACACAAACTATTTCAATGAATGTGTTCTCTATCATCTTTTGTTGCTTACCTCAGACAGGAAGGAGAGACCTGGCTGTATGTGTAGTTCTGACTGCAGCTTCTAGATGGCAGCAGAACACTGGTTGTAAGTACAGCCATCACTCAAAGAAGACAGTGTTGCGATGCACCTGCTTCTCCCAGAGAGAACCAGCTGCCCCTGGCTCGGACCACCGCCACGCCGGGCCTGGTGCATTGTGGGATGGAAGCCTCCCAGATGAAACGGCTCCATATCAGATGAAGGTAGGGAGACTGGCACTGCAGACTTATCCTGCTGGCAGTCAACATCCCATATCTGTGTTCCCACCCCACCCCCACAGCCTCGATCTGTTCCTCCCCCCACACCTCCACTCTGCCCTGTAATCTGCACACACACACACACCGTGACCTCTGTGTTATACGTACAGTTGTGTGTGACCTTGTGCAACTTCTTACTGGTTCACGTGAGACACACTGTGACTTGACTGCATACAGGGAATAGCACACACATGCAGTAAAACACGCACAAACACGGTTTAGACTGCAGAACACACGCACACACACACACAGGCACTGGCCTGAGATGACGCGTGTGTGCGTGCGTGTGTGTGTGTGTGTGTGTGTGTGTGTGTGTGTGTGTGTGTGTGTGTGTGTGTGTGTGTGTGTGTGTGTGTGTGTGTGTGTGTGTGTGTGTGTGTGTGTGTGTGTGTGTGTGTGTGTGTGTGTGTGTGTGTGTGTGTGTGTGTGTGGGGGGGGAAATGGATCTTTGCCTTCCCTTCTCCTTTCAGCAGTTTCAGATATCCAACCGTGAATGCGACACATCCCTCATTGTCAAGGTCTCTCGCCCGCTTGGGAGCGAGGGATGAGAAGTGGGAGAGAGGAAGAAAGAATGAGAGGGAGACTCAAAGGGAATGTATGAGAGGGGAGGGAGAGAGGGGGGAGAGAGAGAAGGAGAGAATGATGGAGGGAGGAAGGGTGCATAAGTAGTCACAGATGAATGTGGGAGGGTGGAATTAGGGAAGAGAGAGAGAGGGAGGGGTGAGAATGAAAGACAAGGATGGAGGGAGGGAGTTAGAACGAGTGCGTTCCTGCCGATGCTCACGTAGGCTCACAGCTGCAGAGGCTGCAGTTGCCACTCTCGTCCTTGCACCCCCCCACACACACAGACTACCCGACACCCCTCTTGCCCTGCACATGCACAGTCACCAAGCTCATAGTCATATTGTCATCCTAGAGAGAAGTGTGTGTGTGTGTGTTGCAGGATAAGGGGGATATGTGTGAGAGGGGGGGGGGGGGTAGGTCCGTATGTATAGGGTGATCTTCATGTACTTACACATAAAGGACTTATATGGACACATGCCCTCAGCCAACACACACTCACTGGGTTCAAGACACACGCACACACAGCCTAATGTGGAGCATCATCAAGCTGCTACTGAGTCAGAGAGTAAATGTTTACATACATTAAAGCACTGAATGTGTATATATGTGGTTTCCTGTGCGCCCACATTTCTCTCTGTATTTTCTTCTCTCTATATCTAGTTTCCTCTCTCTCACCAATTTCTTCTTTCTTTCTCTCTAACTCAATTACTTTGTCTAGGACTGCCAGCACGAGAGTGTGTGTGCCAGCATGCCACACACACACATACACACACACACACACACACACACACACAGGGCCATATGAGGTCTTCAGCTGCTTGGATGACATCATCATCCTCAGACACAGGCTAGCAGTGGAGACTGCTGCAGCTTGATGACATGTAGCCATCCCATTGGCTGAGGGGGAGATGGAACACAGACGGCTGAATCCAGTCCTCTCCTCTTCCCCCCTCATCTCCTCTATTGCTGTGTTATTGCATCAGCGCATGTGTCGAGGGACTGTGATGTGATTGAGGAACTGTGTGTGTGTGTTTAAATCTGCTTTACAGGAGCACGCTAGGGTTCACACCCTCCCAGGACTCCCAGCACCTTGGCAAATACTGTATGTGTATGTATGTGTATATATGGTAAATATGAGTAATGCAAGTGTCATGCAGATAATGAAGTACAAATTTATGGAATCCAAATAAAATGGAAATGTGGCATTCTGGCAACATAATACATGACAAAACGATAAAGAGCTGATACTTCTTCAGCAGGAGTGCTCACGGGCCGGGGCAGTTATCTTCTGAACTTTGAGACTACCTCAGATGTGTTTTAAATGTGGTTCGGAATTTTTTTTGAGAAAGCTTCAAGCTTCCCACAGCGTGCGTCTTTATAGCCGCAGGTTATGTTTACTGTATGAACTGAGGTTAGTCGTGCCCAGTTGTGAAGTCATGTTTGACCGCGTGAGTTTTATGAATGGACCCGTTTCTCGTCTGTGTGACTCGTTGGCACGGTTGCCAGGGATGTGGACGAGGAGAGCTGCACGTTGCCGTGGCGAGGCTGTGCTTGGCAACGCTCCAGGCTGTCAGCTGCTTACTGATGAGTGTGTGTGTGTGTGCGTCTGTGTGTGAGTGTGTGTGTGTGTGCGTCTGTGTGTGTCTGTGTGTCTGTGTGCGTCTGTGTGTGCGTCTGTGTGTGAGTGTGTGTGTGTGTGCGTCTGTGTGTGTGTGTCTGTGTGTGTGTGTGTGTGAGACAAATTCGGAGGTGGCAGCCAAAGCTGCTCGGTCACACACACACTTTCTCTTTCAGACACAAATATACACTGTTCTGTTCTGTTCTTTATTCATCTGCTGCCTGGCTCTCATGGTCTCCTCCACAGTCTGAATTTTCCTGATCGTTGTTTTAAGGAGCGACAATTACCGTTAACTGTCAGCTAATTTCAGGTTCTGTTGTTATAGGTTACGAATTGCGACTGGTCCCATGAAATCCGAAGTTGCTCTTTGTGATGACGTTGTTGTCTCGGTGTATAAATATTAAACCTATGCTGAAACTGAAATGTGACTCTGAAATATTAAACCTAGACTGAAACTGGGATGTAATACCATTCATTATGGCTCGTGTGGGAAAGAACCTTCACATCAGAGAGCTGGTCACAGCACTCCAGTGCCAGAGCTGGGTTTCTTATGAGTCTGTACTGTAAATCTTACTGCTGTACCTTTGATCCAGCATGACTCTCCTTCCCGGTTCAAAGCTGACACATGTATTTATCCTAACTCTGCCAGCGTGTGTCAGTCTTTATGTAAGCTGTTCTGTGTCGATTCCATCCACATCTCCACCTTCCTGCACTGCCCCTCCTCCCCCTCCTCCTCCTGTGGTTTGTTGGCAGAGTGAACCAGATACCTGGCAGGCCTCCCCCCACCCTCCTCCACCTCCCCTGCCTGGCTGACCTTCAGTCTGGCTGCTGTGAGTGCATCACTGCAGGCATAACACACATAAACATTAACCTGCTCACAGCACAGCTTAGTCTAGCGGAGGTGTGTGTGTGTGTGTTGTGTGTGTGTGTGTGTTTGTTCTATAGCTAAAGTGGATTTGTGTTGTAAAGGAGGATTTTTGTGTGAGAGTGACTTAGAATTTTTCTGGGGCGTGCAAGTCTGAACGACTGTGAGGGAGAGGGAGAGAGAGAGGGGGAGGTAGGGAGGGAGGGTGTTTGAATCAGGCAGACGGAAATCTGAGTAGGTTTATTTGTCCTCCATAATCTCCTCTTTAATCAGTTGGTTACAAAGTCAGTGAGAGCTCCATTCAGGGTGCAAAGACACCTGTTGTGTTGGCACAATCAGACTAGTCTCTCTGGTGCTGCTGCACACTGAGGCCCTCTCCTCCACACTGGGACCCACCTGCACCGTGGGACTCACTTAGAGCTAGTGAGGTGGCAGCGTGATGATGCCAGCTACGGCCCAGCTAGCCACTAAGGTAGCCAAGGGCTTTGAGAGCCATGTGAAGCAGGCTACAATTTTAGCCTGTTAGCGTAGCCCTCGTAGTTCTGTTTATAAACTGGATTTATGCCATCATGTTTCCACATGCACCCCCAGCCCAGCCCTGCCGCTGACACAGCTTGCGACCACCAGGGGGCAGTGGGATGTTGCGGACCCACTGTTGGTGATGGGGCCGGTAGCACCAAGAGGTTTTAGACTGCAGATCACCATTACAGGCCAGTTTCCAAACCCTGTCTGACCCCCGGTCGAGTCAGCCTGGATGGTACAGTGTTGCAAGGGTTGCGGGAGCGTTGCGGGAGCGTTGGGAGGACATTGTGGTTTGTGGAGCAGGGTATTGATTGGGTTCTTCAGAGATTCCTGGAATTCTCAAAGCTCTCCTGTGATGCAATGTCACTGGCCAGAGGGCACAACAGGACAGAAGACACACATGCACGCACACACACACAGTCACACAAATACACACACACACACACAAATACAGTCGCACAAATGCACACACACACACGCACAGTAACACACCTAAACGCACTTGCACAAATACACACACACAATTGTGTGTCCAGATAGTACAGACTCCAAAGTAACTACATGGAAAACCAACATTGCTCAGTGGTGGAGCATTTGACGCATTCTAGACATCGCAGGTTCAAATCCCCCTGTATTTTGGGTGTACTGAAAAAAGCGTCTGCTAAATATTCTTATTTATTATTGGTCAGTGTAATGCTGGTGTCATCTCCAGGTGCATGGTGATGTCATATCTAGTGGCCATAGTCAAGCAGCCATGTTTCCTCCACTAACACCCCCTGCTTTCCCTGCCAGTGGAGCCAGAGCATAAACACATGCCATTAAAGGTTCAGTTAACATCAACCTTTCTTAGCAACAAGCACTACCCCTTTCAATGGCTCTAATTAGTGTTTGGGGGGAGAGGCTGTGTATGGGTGTGTGTGTGTGTGTGTGTGTGTGTGAGTTCTGTAAAGAGGGAAACATTTGACAGTTTGAACAGTGCTACTTCCTTTGACAAGGAAACACATTTTGGACCAAATGCCCTTCTGCCTGCATGATGTGGCAGTTGGGATGTTTACTGTCTGAAAGCTCAGAGAAACGCAGAGCGAGAAGAGAGGAAGAAACAAGAAACAGAGAGAGAGAGAGGAAGAGGGAGAGAGGAAGAGGGAGAGAAGGACAGTGTGAGAGAGGGAGAGAGAGAGAGAAAGAGAGAAGCAGAGGATTGTTCCCGAAGCCACTTTCTAAGAACCTGTTTTCTCTTACCCTCCTACCCTGCCAAACGCCCAGAGTTATATTTGGCCTCTCTCTCTTTCTCCTCTCTGCCCTCGTTGGTTTGTAAACAGTTGTTTCCTGAGCCAAGACCGTCACAAGGTCACAGCACGCTGGTTTCAGAGGCTCTTTCACAACAACCAGCCAGTTCCTAATTTGGGGGAATATAAGATAAGACAAAGGTATGTATAGGGTGAGGGGAAAAGAGAGGAGAGAGAGAGAAAAAGAACATGGGGGATTGTGTGCAAGAATGTCTGTGTGTGTAGTAAGCGTGTGAGCGTGTGTGGGGTAAATGTGTGAGTGTGTGTGTAGTAAGCGTGTGTGTGTGTGTGTAGTAAGTGTGTGAGTGTAGTAAGTGTGTGTGTAGTAAGCGTGTGTGTGTGTGTAGTAAGTGTGTGTGTGTGTGTAGTAAGTGTGTGTGTGTGTAGTAAGTGTGTGTGTGTGTGTAGTAAGTGTGTGAGTGTGTGTGTAGTAAGTGTGTGAGTGTGTGTGTAGTAAGTGTGTGAGTGTGTGTGTAGTAAGTGTGTGAGTGTGTGTGTAGTAAGTGTGTGAGTGTGTGTGAGTATGTGTGTAGTAAGTGTGTGAGTGTGTGTGTAGTAAGTGTGTGTGTAGTAAGTGTGTGAGTGTGTGTGTAGTAAGTGTGTGTGTGTGTGTAGTAAGTGTGTGTGTGTGTGTAGTAAGTGTGTGTGTAGTAAGTGTGTGTGTGTGTGTGTAGCAAGTGTGTGTGTAGTAAGTGTGTGTCTCTCCCGCCCTTCATACTCACCTTGGCCTTTTACAGTATGTTTCCTGCATGACGGCTGAAGTCTGAGTCTGTGATACACACTCCCCGTGGCCAAGGATGCACATACACACACACACACACACACCCTAGCCAAGGATACACACACACACGCACACACACCCTCGCCAAGGATACACACACACATATACTCACCCTTGCCAGGGAAACACACACACAATCACCCTTGCCAGGGATATAAATAATAATGCAACTGCGCTCTTGCTCTGATTGTCTGACTTTCACAGCTCTGCCTCATTCATGTAGTATTATTTATTAATGATCACCTCACAACCTCATGCACTTGTATGCATACAGTATACACACATACCTTCATCACACACACACACACACTCTTCGCAGATATACTAAACACATGCCCTTTTTTGCAACCGATATTAGAAAGGTTCTGGCTAAGGTTGCTGCCTAGAAATGCCCTCCCTCCCTCCCTCCCTCTCTTCTCTCCCTTTAAAGCCTTATCTACTGACAGACTGGCATCACCTAGTCTCCAGTTTTCCTCATCTCCTCTCCTATCCTCTCCTCATCCTCCACTTTCAGAAGGTGGAAGGAAAGGGTGTGATGAGTCTGTTCATTCAGCGTCAGAGCTTGAGCATGTGTCAGCAGAGTGGTCCACACAGACACACCAGGCCTGTGAGGTCCTGACCCTGGCAAGTCAGCTGTTGAAAGAAGGTCCTGAACATAATGACTGCACGAAGCATTGTGGTGACAGAGCAGGCTTACTGGCATACCTGCAGGCAGGGTCATCCTGTCACCTTTTGTCACCCGAGAGGAGGGGGGAGGGGAGGGAGAAGGGGACAGGTGTGAGTGAGAAAGTGAGAGAGAGAGAGATTGAGTCGATTTAATGTGTTTCTCCTTTTGCTCAGTGCAGAGTTTTAGGTACTTGCTTTCATCTCTCCTGGTCCCCTTGTAGATAGTAAAAGCTGTTTATTCACCAGCAGGGGAAAACTCATTAAAGGCCGTCTAGCTGATATGTGGCCTATACAGATCACATGATGTTAGTTGAATAGTTCAACAGATAAGGTTACACTGTTTCAGTTTGTCCTAAGTTTCAAATACTGTAATGTGTGTAAGTGAATGTTAAGTCTCAGCAGTTTGAGAGGACTGAGGAATAAATTGTTAACTTATTCTGAAACTGTTTAAACCAAGCCAGCTCCTGTCAGACATACAAATACTTTACTGAGTTAAACATGGAAGTTTTCCACCATGTTATGTCTGCGTTCTTGGTCTCTGGCTAACTGTCTTTCGAAAGAAAGTAACCGTGTGTGTGTGTGTGCGCCGGTTGGTACTCTTATCTGCGTGACCTTGAGACCACCAGACAGATCTCTCTCCATCTCTAAACACGCTGAGGAACTTGGCTTTCCTGAGCAGCACATTTCAAAGTGTTCATTTAACACCTGGGGCTTCATTTCACTTGTTGAGTGTTAAAACAGGTCCACTATCACCATCATGCACAACCCAGCTACTAAATTAACACTTTCAAAATCTAGTTTCAGTTTGCAGTAGGTCCCCTGGTGGAGTAGGCTTCCTGATGCAGTTCAGCTATCCATGGTTCCCTGTTAGATTTCCTTAATGGATTTGACTATAACTATCCACCCATGAACACGAAATCCCTAAATATGGCAAAGTAAGAAGATTATTCGTAATCCACTTAACCTCACAGAATATTATCCTAATGTATAGGCAACGTATGAATGAAACAGTTACTGTAATGTGAGGAGGTTGTGTATAATACGAAGGTAATCAGTCTGAGGACTTCCTGTGGGAGTGACTCTGCTATCTGCATGTGATCCTGGAAACCAGGGACAATCAGAGGGAATTGTGGGTAAACTGGTACCATAGAGGCTTCTGGGAATGGTTAGAGAAATCTGAGCTAGAGGGAAAGTGATGCAACACACACCACACACACATGCACATACACGCACGCACACACAGGCTTCCAATTACACGTTGACACTAGGAGGCATCCTAAAAATAGTGGTCTGGCCAATGAACATTTATGACGGTGCCCTAATTTGTTGTTTGAGTGGATACACACACACGCAGACAGATACACCACAGACACAAACACACCACATACACACACTCATTTACATTTACATGTAGTCATTTAGCAGACGCTCTTGTCCAGAGCGACTTACAGTAAGTACAGGGACATTCCCCCGAGGCAAGTAGGGTGAAGTGCCTTGCCCAAGGACACAACGTCAGTTTGCATGACCGGGAATCGAACTGGCAACCTTTAGATTACTAGCCCGATTCCCTCACCACTCAGCCACCTGACTCATGCACAGACACACACACACCACCTACATAAACACACACACACAGCTTAACCCTGCGGCATCTTGCCCCTGTAGGTAGCATGTCCTGGCTCTGCTCAGTGAAGCCAATCACATGTGAATGATTTGAGCGGTCAGCAACTGGGGTCCCATTAACACGAACGCATGGAGAATGTTGTAAATCTCTCCTTCCTGCTGCCCCTTTGCCTGCTAAGCTCTCTGTCTCCTGGTCGAGGCTCTGGGGCAGGGAGTTTACACCCACAGCTAATAGGCAGGGCACACTGCCATGCACTTTGTATTTATTTATACACCAACAGTTGACTGGTTCATGCTATACGTTAGCAGTATGGATGGTAGGTCTACTGGTATTACTGGTTCATGCTAAACATTAGCAGTATGGAAGGCGCTGGTGTTACATAAGATACTTGTTATCAGCCTGGTGTTGCTTGTTTATTGTGCATCATCTGTGTTGAAGTGTTTAGTATCTATGAACAACCCTCTGTTCAACCCTCTGTTTTAAACCTGTTTTTTTCCCTTTAAGCCCATCCTGGTGTCTCCTGCTGTAAGGAAAGATCGAGGCGCTCTCTGGAGTCTGGAGCGCTGATGCTGAGGTAAGATGCACTCTCTAACTCAGCCTCTCTCTCACTCAGCCTCTCTCTCAATCAGCCTCTCACTCAGCCTCTCTCTCACTCAGCCTCTCTCTCACTCAGCCTCTCTCTCAATCAGCCTCTCTCTCACTCAGCCTCTCTCTCACTCAGCCTCTCTCTCACTCAGCCTCTCTCTCACTCAGCCTCTCTCTCGCTCAGCCTCTCTCTCACTCAGCCTCTCTCTCGCTCAGCCTCTCCCTCAATCAGCCTCTCTCTCACTCAGCCTCTCTCTCACTCAGCCTCTCTCTCAATCAGCCTCTCTCTCACTCAGCCTCTCTCTCACTCAGCCTCTCTCTCACTCAGCCTCTCTCTCGCTCAGCCTCTCTTTCACTCAGCCTCTCTCTCACACACCCGCCTATTACTCACCAGACACACATACACACCCACAAAATCATTATTCAGAGCACAAACACACAGTGAGTGTGTAGGTGAAACAGTGGCGTGTCAGAGTTTGGGAGGGCATGAGTAACAGTCTGTGAGGGAAAAGTCACGGACTCCACTGTGTTCCTGTGTTCATGCCACCAGGTCAAAGTTTGTTATGGATACTTAGAGTAAAATAACCCTGGTCAGGACTGATTTCTGTACATTCAACACAAGACAGAGGAGTAGAGAGAAAGTGAATGTGAAGGAGAGAATGGAGAAAAAGAGACTGGCTTTACTCTTTGTTAATACCCTAGGGAGGTGTGTATCAACTCTGCCCTGCTTTCCCTCCCTCCCTCCCTCCCTCCCTCCTCTTGTCTTCCCCTCCTGTCTGAGGAGAGACAGGAGGAGGAGGGAGACAGGAAAGAGGGAGACAGGAGGGGGGGAGGGAGACAGAGCCAGATGTACTTCAAATCGGAGGAAGTAATAATGGGATGGATTACTTCCTAGTGTGAGAAGGTATGTGTGGCTGAACACATACAACGTACATCTTTAATCCAGTAAACACACGGCTCACTAGACACACTCATGAGGCTGTGATTCAGCTGACGGCACGTCCATGCTGCGCTGAATCATTCTTAAAGCTACGGAGTCATCCTTCCCTGCCGCAACCCTCCACCTCCACCTCAATCTAGATTTAACTTTCACACCAGAAGCAATGTAAAGAATCTCTCTCTCTCTCTCTGGGTCAAACGTGCCGGACCTGAGCTGCCTCCCAGTGCACACTTCCAGAGATGGCAGAAGTACACACATCCTTTACTCAAATAGTTGTACTAATAATCTGTACTCAAGTACAGATTCTCATGTTTAACCCTTGTGCTGCCTTCGGGTCACATGACCCAAAGGTTCATAACGAACCACTGTTGTGTTTACCCAATTTTACCCAATACAAAAACAAATACAAATAATTTTCTTTTAACCATTGCAATGTGGGGGGTCTGAGACAGCCCAACAGTTAAAAGAAAATGCTTCACTTTGTTTTTGTAGGAGGTAAATTTGTCGCAATACGACGGTGGGTCACAATGACTGATGGGTCAGAATGACCCGAAGATAACACAAGGGTTAAAAAGACTGGTATACATAATATATCTTTTTTTCAACAACAAAAATTCAACCTTTAGAAACTTTTTTTCCAAAACGTTTTGGTCCACACACAACACCCCACCAAAAATTCTATTTTTTTCCAAACATTTTTTGAAAATTATTTTTTTTCAACCTTTCGAAAGTTTTATTTCATACACATAGAGAAGAACCGAGAAGCCTAAAACCGAGTAAAATAGAGTACAGTAGAGTGCTCATCAAGAACTCATAAATGATGCAAACTGTTTTAAAAAAAAGTATTTTTTCAACCTTCGAAAATATTTTTGTAAACTTTTTTTTTTTATACCTTTTTTGTTTTTACTTTCTTTTGAAACTTTTTTTTGAAACTTTTTTTGGAAACTTAAAAATAAAATCGCTTTGGATATAAGCGTCCGCTAAATGAATAGAATGTGTTGATGTATGGGCAGCTGCTTGTAGTGTCTGAGTCCATGCAGTTATCTCGTCTATGGCAGTAAAGTCATTCAGGAATGTGAGAGGTCCCTAACCCTTCCCCAGGAGAGAGAGATGCCGCCCAAGATGATTGCAACACCATTGTCAAGGAGGGTTAACCAGGGGCAGCAGGCCACTGTGTAGGCCCAGAAGCCTGGGGCTAGATTTAGAGTTGCTGCGATTGAAGTGGCACATGAAGACAGACAGATTTGCAGTTTTTAAAAAGTGGGTTGATGTCCCACTCATGTCCAATGAAACCTACACCTCTCCTAACATTACTGGTTCCCTTGACCATCACATCTAACTGGCTTTTGTACTTTTTTTTAACCTCTTGTGGAAGAAATGTATACATTTAGTTATCCTTGTGTCCCCCAGTGTCCCTTCCTACAAGCTGGGATCTGACATTGATCTCTTGTGTTTAATAGGCTAATAAAAATAATAACACATTAAACTGTGGGTCTTATCTTCTCTGGGTAAATGTCTGAAGGCTTTTATATAGAACACCAAATTATGCTTTATTTTCTCATTATTTCAAAGAATAATATTTAGTCTGATCAGTCATAGGGCTCTCTGTGGATGTTGATGTATATACGGTTCAAGATTACTGACCGACCGTAATGAAGTGACACAGTATATATGGGAACAGACTGTTTCCACGCAGCGATAAGAACTAACATGAGATCGAGTGTGTGGGAAAGTTCTGTGCTTAAACTACCACAGGACAGAAAACTGACCTCAACGTCTGATTTAAAACGAGGGTAGGAAACCACGGATCCGTATCAGTCAAGAACCCACTTCATCACGCTGTTCTTTCTATGATATATCCCCCCTGATGAAACAAGTCGTAGGAGTAAAGAAAAACTCCAGCGCTGGATCACACATTAAAACGTCTCTTTATATAAACAATCAAATATGTTACAGACTGCTGTTAAACCAACAGTCAGTGTAAAGTACGGTGTGTTAGTTTACTAGCATGGCCTAGCTACGTTTGCACAGGAGAACATATCTCACCTCTGCTACATGATCTTTGGAAAATCACACATAAATTCATTCAGATATGACATTCTTTGGGGATTTTTTTGCCCCCGTGAAAAGGGCCCCTGAGATTAGCAAGGATATTGTCTGGCTATAAACGGCTGTAATGTAGAGCTAAAGGCAGTGTTAGAGAACGCTCTTGCACGGCTGCATTACCATTATTAGCGCCGGTTGCCAACAGGCTAATCCTGCCAGAAGTGGCGAGTTACGGACTAAGAGAGTGCTGTTTAAAAACAAACACGACAAAAGACCCAACAACCGCCCCTTAATCCACATTAAATGGGAATTAGGCATGCTAACGGGCTAGCAGGCTAGTACAGCGTCCTGGCAACCTATGGGCCAAGTGGCCCATACACTACACTGTAATTGTACAAAGAAATTAGCCTGCATCAACTAGCCTATATATAGGCTAGTTGATGAAGGCTAATTTCTGTGGTTGCACGTAGGCTACTAGGCATATAGCTTTGTTTTATCTTATACCGTGCAGTATCTGGGACTCTTATTTGAAATGCAGTTTAAAATTGCAATAAGTGGAACATACAATACATTAAAATCTGAACTGCAGGTTTTCCTCCAGCTCAATCAGATAGCGGTATCCCAAAATTGGTAAGGAGGGAAACCCGCCTCATCAAACGCAATTGTCTGGAACAGGATTGCTCGAAAATAATTGTCTGGAAACTATAGGGCCGCTCCAAAATTATAAATCGACATTCCACTGGCACTGAGCTGTTTGTGTTGCTAAACCATTCTCAAAGGGCCTCATCATCTTACACGATTTGTTTAAAGGGAACACATCTTTTTTTCCCTTTTTTTACTGAAAGGATCTTACCTATTGTACCTTTAAATGCCATTAGTTTATCCTGACGAGCTGGACGGTTGAGTTCTCTTAGGAAGCCACGATGGAGAGAGTTGAAGTTCCTCCTGTTGCCATCGTGATTATCCCTACTATCCCTTCCCGCCGGTTGTCATAGTAATTATCCCACTGATGGAGGTAAACGCCAACTCAGTGAAGTCCCAAATAAATCGTATTTATTGAACTTGAAGATCCTTACAATAGCATCTGGTTGCTGTGTAGGCCTACCACATTAACTCTGCATTCAAAACAAAAAATCACTGCACCACGATCACTTTACATGATGTTTTATTCATACAGCTAACGTTTTGGTCTAAGTAGGGGTGTGTAGACACGTCTAGTGGGGGGTTGTTTACACTGTAGTGCTCTTCAGGAGGAAGCAGTTACAAGGTCAGTTGGAGTATTTATCAAATGTTTGATGTTGTGGCTATAGTTTAACACACAGACATTCAAAAGAAGAAATCTCTGAGTTATGATAACTTGTTATGATACTGGTTATATCACTCTGCTGTTTTGGTAGGCTGTGTAGACGTTTCTTCTTTTGAATGATTTTTATTTTGACTATGCGTTAGTTTACACATAAGAGGGACTGACCTAACTTGTGTGTCCCTTTAAAGTTTGACACCAGCCTCCAACACCCCTGACATCATAATCCAGACAACCTTCAAAACACAGCAACCGTTTACTCATTTTATATAAAAAAACAATATAATTTGTAAATAAATATGCTTTACTACTGTACAGTCACAAAAAAAACACATTAATATTGGAAAGGAAAAAATATAAGTAATGAAATCCAAGGTTACACTGAGATGGCACTTTGACACGCACTCTTATCGTTGTAAATACAGCCCCACCGTGATGGGGGGGGCTTGGCTTGTAGCAAAGGCTTTATTACTATCTGCACAATGTAGATCTGAGGATGGGCAAGCGTGGACATGTTCTCTCTCTCTCTCACACACATACACACATCACACACACACATATACACACATCACACGTTGGGTGTACCAATAAAGACAAACGCGTACATCAAAACAAACACACAAGGCAATAGCACTGGTTTAAAATCACACACAGCACCTACACCCTCTGATAAAAGAGTTTTCAAATCCAGAATAGATTCATTAAAGGAAGGAATTAAAGGAATTCCATGAAAGGAATGTCTAGATAGTATTTGTCTTAATCTTTGTCACAAAAAGCAAAGAGCAGGGCTCTCCAGGTAGCTAGCTTGAGAAGGAGCTGTCCCTGACACCACACAAGATAGGGGAGGGGATGCCAGTATGGACATAACACTGTATAAATAGATCCAATTAAATATGTGGAAAAGACTGAATACTGAAAAAGAATCTTTAGTGTTATAAATTATCTAAAGTGAGCAACTGTGACTTGACTGAACAGTGGTGACAGAACATCCAACGCTTCATGAGTTCAATGGCAGACATCTCTCTCCTCCTACGAAACAAAAATTAAAGAAGCAAAAAATAATTTAAAAGTATTTTGAGTGTTTTCTCAGCACAGTTTGTGAGGCACAGTTTTTTTTCTCAATGGAATCCAAGCTGCTACAGAATATGTGGTTACTAGTGGTTTCCACGGTGCAAGCCATGACAGAATCAGAATCCCTTTAGAAACGAACGACACCTCGTCCTTTCTCTTGGCATCAGACCAAGAAGGAAGTTGTACACATTTACAACTTGCAAAAGGAAGTGACTTCACAAAGGGTTGGGTCACCATCTCCTATTGGCTGTTCTGGCTCTGACAGGAAAGGAAGTCTGTGTCGGAGTTCTCTCCTTCCTTCCTGCTTCACAGGAAGTCTTCTACCCCTGTTTCCTCCACGCCTTGACACAGTTGTTCATGATTGGCACTTGGCCACAGTAGAAGTATCCAGTGAAGTTTTTGCATAAATGAATTGCCAACAAGACCACAGTGGAGCTACACAAAAGTCTAAAACCAGGAGGCGGCCGCGGGCTCTGGGACCTCTGTGGTTTTAAGTTTGTTTTCTTTAGCAGCAATACAAATTCTGTATTCTTTTTTTTATCGCGGTATATACACAGATGTACAGTGGGAGGATTTTTTAAAATCAATTTTCTTTGTCACTTCTTTGATGTGTTTTTTTTCTTCTAATATCTCTCTCTTTCTCTCTTGTTTTCTCTGTGGTTTCTCAGTCTGTTTGTTCTACAGAGAGAGAGCATTGGGTTGAGAGTTCAAAGTGCTGTGCTGTGAAATATCCATGAATATTCCTTCATTTCGGTCTTGTCTGCAGATTGACCTTTCATCTCCGGGGTTTGTCACATCTTGGGAGGCAAAGGAGAGAGAGAAAGAGAGGGGGGAGGAGAGAGAGACATTAGAAAGAGTATTACACAGGAACAAGGCATGCACACACAGGCCTGCACGTACCTGCAGGTCCTCTCGTTGAGCTCTAGTTGGCGCTCCTTGCAGTCGGCCTCTGTGTGTTTACAGGAGCACTGGCAGGTCAGCGGGTCCTGAATAAACCACCGTCTCCTCTTCTCCGAGCATGGCTCACAGTGGCTGGGGAGGGAGGGAGGGAGAAGGAAGGAAGGAGGGAGGGAGAAGGAGGGAGAAGGAGGGAGGGAAAAGGAGAGAGGGAGGGAGGGAGAAGGAGGGAGGGAGAAGGAGAGAGGGAGGGAGAAGGAGAGAGGGTGGGAGAAGGAGGGAGGGAGAAGGAGGGAGGGAGAAGGAGGGAAGGAAAAGGAGAGAGGGAGGGAGAAGGAGAGAGGGAGCATTATTACATTGTTATCTCATAAAAAACAACTTTGCTTTTGCTGTAACTTAACATACCTGATATTTTTTGCAAGTGTGTGTCTGAATGTGCCTTTTGGTACGCCCCCAGGTGTAGCATGGGACATGAGGGGGTGGTACTGCACATGTACACACACTCAAACTCATGCATGCACAAATGCTCACACATACACACTTCAAAATCGGCCATGAATGCAAGCAGGAAGATTACCCCCCATCCCCCCAGCCCCTCTCCCGCCCCCACAGATAAGGATACCCCCACCTCCTGGGGTATGGGGGGTATGGAGGGGGTATGGGGGGACATAAGATGCTTTGCACACAGTGGCTACTGTTAGACATGCATTAGCAGGCTTTGGACCATCTGTGACTTAATACACAAAACATAACATTTGAACTCAGGCTAAACTCAAAGGACCCAACAGCAAACATTCAGATTGTATTAATAATTAATTCTGTGAGTTAACTGTCTCAGCTGTGTCCTTGGTGTGCAGTAAAATAAGACTCTGTAGGTGAACTGATAGGAAGATTCAGACTTTATTGAATAAAAGCTGAATCATGGCTTGACTTTCTACTTACAGTTAAACATTTCAGTTGGAAAATCAGCGGTTTAAAGATACAACTGGTTTGAATTTCATCACAAAACTATATGAACAATACCAAAGTAGATTAGACTAGGGCAACAGCATTCTGTTTCCATATGGGGAGGTGGACAAAACCATCTTCAAAGAGTACAAACTTCCGACCAGTAACATAATTTTAAAACCTCCAGTCATTGGAAATCTGTTCTATTAAATTGCAGTCATGAATCCTAAGTGTGTTCTTGCTGTGGTTGGAACCCTTGTAAGCAACAACAGAATAAAAACAGCAGTTGGCAACCAAAAAGATTCCTTCGTTTACATAGCTGACACAAGAGGAACAGAGTGATAGCCATCTGGGCTATCTTCTCATCGCTAACAAAGGCACACTGGGTCTGTGAAGACGACCAAAACCTGAGGGATGAAAAGAAAAGAGAGAAGGAGAGGGACGAGTGCTATAGACAAAACAAAGCGAGACAGACTCAACACTCAACATCGAGAGCGGTGATTGCACAGATACCAGATTATTATGGTCTGTAAAGCCATGCTGGTTGGGGTCCTGTTCTGTCGCTGTCATTGTGGCACTGTAGCTATCTGGGATGTTGTCATTGTTGCACTGTGTCTGGTAGCTGAGATGTTACTTTACACTGTGCCTGGTATCTGAGATGTTACTTTACACTGTGTCTGGTATCTGAGATGTTACTTTACACTGTGTCTGGTAGCTGATATGTTACTTTACACTGTGTCTGGTAGCTGAGATGTTACTTTACACTGTGTCTGTTAGCTGAGATGTTACTTTACACTGTGCCTGGTAGCTGAGATGTTACTTTACACTGTGTCTGTTAGCTGAGATGTTACTTTACACTGTGTCTGGTATCTGATATGTTACTTTACACTGTGCCTGGTAGCTGAGATGTTACTTTACACTGTGTCTGGTATCTGATATGTTACTTTACACTGTGTCTGGTAGCTGAGATGTTACTTTACACTGTGTCTGGTAGCTGAGATGTTACTTTACACTGTGCCTGGTAGCTGAGATGTTACTTTACACTGTGTCTGGTAGCTGAGATGTTACTTTACACTGTGCCTGGTAGCTGAGATGTGGTTACTTTACACTGGGTCTGGTAAATACAGACTGTTTATTGACTGACCACCGAAATTCTTGGAACTTAGTTCTAAGTATATACTTAGTTAAAACTCTACACTCTCTTCTGGTCCTTGATCTTCTGCTGTACTTTCTAAATGCACTATTTATCTCTATTCACTAGAGGTTAGAGGAGACCTCCACCCCACCACCCATCAAAGCACCCCGTCACACTCCTGGGAGGTGGGGCAGGACCTGCACAGAGGGGCTGGGAAGGGGTGGGGGGGAATAGGGGAGAACAGGGGAGAGGCGGTGGAGTTGGAGGCAGGTCATGGGGGGTTGAAAGTCTGCTTCTGCTGCGACTGCTCGGATGCTCAGTGAACTCAGGAGCCTGTGTGGCTAACATGCTAATCAAAGTGTGCTAGCTAAGGTGCTTCCTTAGCAATGTATGCTAAAATGCTAACAACGCTAACGTATTAGCCAACGCAGAAATAGACTGACAACTCTATGCATGGGTTGGATTTTAGTGTCAGCGGTGTAGCTGATGGATACGGAGAAGCATTCTGCCAATCAGTGTGGTCAGCGGGCAAATTAAACGGCGCAAATTAAAAAGGACAAAAAAAGCTTTCCCCACACGAGCGTAAAGACCAGCTGAGCAGCACTCAGGCGCAGGAAGGAGGCGGAACTGACGTACGATTCACGAGTCTTTTTGTCTCTGTTTTTCTTTCTCTTTCTCTTTTGGCCTTTGCCCCTCCGGGATTTTCTGGAAGTGAAGAAGAGGCAGAGCAACGCAGAACGTCTGAGAGGACTGGGCGGGTTAAGGAGGCAGTACGGCCACGTGTCAGATATCAGTCGGCTGACCAATACGTAAATGGATGGGTATATATTACTATATATTTATATAGTAGGCCTACTTGTACTTATATAAATGATATACATCATATATTACCCAACACAATGATATAAGGTACATGCACCTGTTTCTTTAAAAAATCTCATGTTCACATTACACAGAGAGTTTATGTGATTGTTTGGCTCCAGAAAACACAGTTTGGAGCCAAACCTCTCCCTCAGCAGGTCTCACAAACAGAAAACAATTAGACTGCTCTATTTCAGCCCTGTTCCAGTTCTCTGGCCCAGTTCAGCAGAATCGAGCTTCCAGCTTCCAGGAACATCCAGCCAAGCTCCTTGATCTGCCCCGTCACCTCTCAACAGGAGACAGACTGCAGGTGCCAGACTACCAGACTACCCCAGCACTCAAACCCGCTAAATAATTCCACTCCAGTTCCTGGGTAAAAGTCCCCCTAGGGTTGGGTATAGCTCAGTGTGCCTTTGAGTTCAGATCAAGAGGTTGCAGGTTCAAATCCCCCCTGCGGATAAAAGCATCTGGTGAGTGAGTACATTAATATGCACCACAACTGCCTTGCGGAACAAGCCTGCTGCGGTCGCTAGGTAGATGCTGAGAGACCCGCTAATACAACATGGATCACTGCCCAGCAAACACCAGCAGGCTGAGTGACCCCTCACCACGTCTGATCATTGACCTCCCGGTAGCAGCTAAACATCAGCCGGGGGGGTCAGAGGTCCCAGTGGAGTACGGTAGCTCAACAGGAGTTGAACGACCCCCGGAATATTCCAGTTAGGAAACTCGCTGAAGACGGAACCATAAGCAGTTAACACCAAGGTCAGCGACGGCCTCAAGATCCAATTCTTATCTATATTGTAGGAGACGTAAAAATGTACATAAACCCCAGCTGAGAAGCTTGTTTCTCGCCCGTGGCTGCAGGAAGAGGCGAGGAGGGGAATGACCCTCAGATCCTTAACTCCTGTTGTTTAGACAAACAAACCGTCTTCAGCTCTGATCATAAAAAAGTGAAGAAAACACAGAACCCAGTCTGAAGAGCAGGTCGCCAACATCAGAGGAGGCAATAAAGGAGAGGTGAGCTCTTTAGGCGTCTGTTAGGGTGGTGATAGTGAGAGAGGAATAAGAAAAGCAGGTGAGGAACAGAATGGTAAAGAGGATGTAAAGGCCAGGTGCAGAGGGCGATGACCTCGTTCACCTGAACAGCATTCTGGGAGATTACGTGTGTAACACAGCAATGGTTGGTCATCAAAATGATAATGGAATGAGAAGTGGATCCAGATGATTTATGGGAATCGACAGAGAGAAAGAGAGGGAGAGAGACAGAGAGAGACAGAAAGACATCAAGAAAGAGAGACAGAGATGACTGATCCAAGATGGCGCCGATGAAGACTGCCTCGGCCGTTAGGTGCGCTCGGCAACTTATATTTTATTATTTTATTGTATATTTAATTGAATTCTAATTCCACTTAGTACTGCTAGTTTATGTACCCTTAGTATAGATAGTCCACATATTAAAATTTTAGGTCCCTATATGTTTATTGTATGCACCTTCCTGCCAAAGCAAATTCCTTGTCTGTGCAAACTTTCATGGCGAATAAATCCCATTCTGATTCTGAGAGAGACGTATAGAGAGAAAGAGATGGAAACAAGAATGAAACAGAACAGGCACCCACAATCCCCTGCCAGATCCAGAGTCTAAACACCGAACACAGAAACAGTTTCTACTCACTTTTCTCTCGGTTCTTTCACCTCTGGCTTCGGCCTGAAACAGAGAAACAAACGGCATGAGATGACATCGCACCCCAGTGCCTGTGTCCAGGTAAACAGTACGCATCATCAACGTGAGACGGACTGCCTGTGAGGTCCTCCATACACACTTGGTCTCTCCGAGTCGCCATGGCAATACTGGCTTCACTCTCCAATTTCTTTACGCAAATTATGTGTGTAACATGCATACCTCACGCCCCCACCCCACACACTCCACACACTCCACACACGCACACCACTAACACCCACATCTGACAACAATAGTGGCTTGTCAAGTTATTTCATTGCTCAACTGGACAGCTCTGTTGCTGATAGCAGTGTGGAGCAACAGGGCTGCTGGCAGAGCTAACAGCTAATCCACAGAGAACATGGGGCCAGGAGTTGGGAAACTGTTTAATACTCGTAACTCTGCTCTGAGGTCAAAGAAAACTTCAACATTAACTGGAAGATGTGTTGAACATGAACCATGTTGATCCAGTTTTGATTCATACATCAGGACTGCAGGGCCAGAAGCTCGTCCTCTGTGAGTACAGAAAGGCTTCCCAAAAAGTCTCTTCTCAATTCAGAAAGGAGTTTTTGGTGGCTGTTTCTGGCAGTTGTGGACATTGTGGTGTGATAGTCCTGACCCTGGGATGAGGTATAGATTTGTAAAAAAAGGTTTGTGAAGGAGGGTTGTAAAGGAATTGATGTCACTCGTTCACCTGAACAGCATTCTTGGAGATTATCTGACACAACTATGATTGGTCATAAAAATGATAATGGAAAGAGAAGTGGATCCAGCCCTGAACAGCGTGTCTGTGCTTCGGGGCTGTGCTGATTCACTATCAGAGACACAGCGTGTCTGTGCTTTGGGGCTGTGTTGATTCACTATCAGAGACACAGCGTTCTGGAGAGAGCTGGGACACGGGTTCATCTGTTCAGGTGTTTGAGATTGGGACAGAGAAAAAATGACAGGAAAAAGAGATCTATGTGGAGACCATGGTCTTAGATGAGCAGTGTGTGTGTGTTTTCTTACCTGCATTCACAAGAATTGTGTTCTGTAAAACTCATAAAAATATCATTTTGTTGCCTTTGTGGTTTTATTCTTTTTATCTGGAGAGACAAAGAGAGAGAGATTGTGTCAGTGTTGTTGAGAGAAAGAAAGAAAGATGGAGGGAGGGAGAGACGGAGAGAGGGAGGGAGGTAAAATATTGAGGATTAAGGAATATTTGTGTATTGGGTACAGGTTAGGGAAGGAGGTAAGAGGTCAGGAGTCAGGTCATGGTGTACCTTCTCGTAGTGACATCATGTTTTGGGGTGATGGAGGAGGGGTTAGAGGTGAGGTTAAAAGGTCAAAGGTCACGTCTTCATCTCCATGGAGATGGTCAGAGAGAACGAGGATTCAGAGGTCAGAGGGCAAGCCTACCCAAGTGACAGAATATTATACTTAAAGTCTACTTACAAAGGATAAGTACAAACATACGTACATATACTAAAGATGTCAACAAGTATGTGCATTATGTGTAGTCATGTAAAAAAAATCTAACTTGCTCTCCACTTGGGTATACTTGTGTCAGATGAGAAAGTGAGAAGTATCATAGTGAGAGGTCAAGGGTCAGAGTTCAGAGCTGTAGGGTGAGAAGTCACGGGTCAGGGTCTGAGCTCCATGGTGATGTGTGTTGAGGTGGGGAGGTGTAGGGTGAGAGGTCAGGGTCTGAGCTCCATGGTGATGTTGTGTGTTGAGGTGGGGAGGTGTAGGGTGAGAAGTCACGGGTCAGGGTCTGAGCTCCATGGTGATGTTGTGTGTTGAGGTGGGGAGGTGTAGGGTGAGAGGTCACAGGTCAGGGTCTGAGCTCCATGGTGATGTTGTGTGTTGAGGTGGGGAGGTGTAGGGTGAGAGGTCACGGGTCAGGGTCTGACCTCCATGGTGATGTTGTGTGTTGAGGTGGGGGTGCACTGCAGCATCTCATCGTTGCAGCATCCTGCGCAGCGCGTCAGCACCACGCAGGACGGGATGTAGATGTGCTCCACCTCCTCTGGGTACTCCTGCAGGATCTCCACCAGCAGCTCTCTGGGCCGACACAGGCTCTTATTATACACCTCCATGAAGGGCATCACTGCAGGACACACACACGGGGACACACACGGACACACACACACACGGACAAACGGACAAACACACATGCACCAACACACACCTTCAGTAAACAGTGTGTAGAGTGTGTCTGCGATGCTCCAGCTGTAGACAGGAGAAGACAGCACTCTGAGACACACACCATCTCACTACACACACATCCTCTCACTACACACACACCATCTCACTACACACACATCCTCTCACTACACACACATCCTCTCACTACACACACACCATCTCACTACACACACACCATCTCACTACACACACATCAAAATCCACATCCTCTGGTTGCTAATCTATATTATATCTTGATATCAAGTCTGGATAATCTACGTGACCTTTTCCCTCTCTCAGTTTAGCCCACATCCTCCCTCCACTTTCCTCTCTCCTCTCCCTCCCCTCTCTCCCCTCCCTCCCCTCTCCTCCTCTCCCTCCCCTCCTGTCCCTCCCCTCTCCTCCTCTCCCTCCCCTCCTCTCCCTCCCCTCTCCTCCTCTCCCTCTCCTCCTCTCCCTCTCCTCCTCTCCCTCCCCTCTCTCATCCCTTGGTTTTATCTCTTTACCTATCTCCCACATAACAGAGATGCCAATGTTGGGTAACACATGGCCACATCTCTGTGTCTCTGAGAGTGAGCTGACTCTGTTGGGGATGAGCAGATCTCACCCCTAACAGAGTAGCTTCCCCAGCCAAACCCAACACAGCATGACACAAAACCACGCCAGCTTCTGATTATACAAAATATTGTGCAATTTTGGATTGGGTAAAAAAAAAAAAAAAACAGGGACTGGCCAAGGAGCAAATTCCATTCCTGTCATCCATTTAAAATACTAATTGCCCCATCTTAACCTCAAATAATTTTTCAGATTTGGAATGTGTTCCGATTCTCTGTGTTATTTACATATTCTAACAGGCCCACTGTGTTCTTAATGTTGTTTTTACTCGGGGCGTCCCCTGGGTGGCGCTGCAGTTATATGTAAGTCCAGAGAGCACCGTTGGTTTCTCTGTTCTTGTCATCGTGAACCTCAACAATCCCGTTTGGCTTTCTGCCTTCGAGGAAGCCCCGTTAAAGCTGTTCCCACGATGCCCTACCAGACACCTACCGTCATGCGCGCTCCTCCCGCCTTCCTTTGGTATGTGGGCTCCCTGCACGGGAGAGAGCAAAGAGAAACACGTTCGAGGTTATACATTTCTGCCAACATGACATAATTACACTCGGCAGTGGCAGTTACATATGTTTAACCGCTTCAGACTGGCTACGTGGCGCCAGGCTTTCGATGTGACGTGGACGCTGTCAAAGATCACCAACTAGCCTATGTTTGTTTTGTGTCGAAGCCAAAGGCGACATTGTCATTAACTTTCAAGTTATTCAGTTTTCGAAAATGTTTCTACCCTGGTAAACTAACATCTCAATGAAGGCGAGCAACCTGTAGCCGGTATGGCTGGCAATAATTTAACGTATTCACGTGGGATCTGCTTGCTTTCACTGTGTCGGGGCACAAAATTGCCCATGCGCATTGACTCTCTCAGACACACACTCACAGACACACACAGACACACACATGCACACCAGAGAGACACAACATTGCGTGTGGCAAGGGGGATATTATCAGTGCGTCAGACTATCCTTCATTGGGACAACCGGTGACCGATTTAATTTAAATCTAAAAAAGAAAAACATAGGGGGCCCTCGTGTGTCTGCAGAGCCCGCCCCCTTCGGTGGTGTGAGGGCCCGCGAGGCTCCCAGAGTTTGAAGGCTGTTTTATTAATGAGGACGATACTTGCGAGAATGTGCAGTGTTTGTAGTCATGTACCTTAGTCTAGGCTACTCGGTAGCGTGGTTAGGCTGTAAGTCGTTCACAGAAAGCCCGTCAGTCACGAGAAAGCTGCGATCGAGTTGGAGATAGTGCTATAGACAAACAGCTTAAAAAAGTGTCAGGTTGTGAATAGTTGGCTAAATAAGAATTAGGTAGGTATAGTAACACGTTAGACTACCTCTTAATAAATGTTAACACATCGCGATCCAATATGGAGTTAGGTCACACTGAAATAATTGAAAAGGCTTAACAGCAATATTCTTGTCAACCTTTGCTCCGCTGCTGGGCACAACAGTGGTCTAGAATCTAGATTAATGATTAAGTAGAAAACTCGGCTAAGTCATATTCAAGTCTCAACAACTAGACGATGGAGAAGTATGTATCTAGGCTATATAATCCATACCGTAGGCCTAAACATTTTTTGAACATGACATGCAATTTTTATTTTTTTCTGGTGCAAATCTTGTGACATAATAAAAATAGAACCTGCTTCTCCCATAATTCAAAATGAAGCGCTGCGCCTTTAAAGCGTAATAATATCGCCAAGGTGGTTTTAGCAGGCCCGCAATCACCCGACTCTAAACTTAATAACATTCGACCAGAAGCTTTACATATTCCCTCTTAGCAACCAAAATGCACCGCCCACCACGCAGGGCTGTATGCGTGAAGTCTATAGTCAGGTTTGCGTAATGACTATTTAATTATCCCTGAGGCCATGAAATATTTGAGGTTGTTTAAACATGAGCAATGACCTAGCCGGGGGAGCGACAAGGACGGCCAACACATTAACGACACTTGACCACATTTCAGAAACTCTAGTCTATTTCTCTCTGTCCGAACTGAAGACCTTTCATTTTAACCCACATAACTTACCCTGACAGCCGACAGCGTCAAAAATAGTAATGTCAAACTGTCAAATAAGTTCATGATTGAAATTCCAAATGCAGACGTCGATTTAAAATCCAATCCAGTATTGTAGCGATTTCTTCCAAAGCATTTGTGAAGTTTATAACACGGATAACAAAGTATGACTGCTAGAACTTGTCTAAACAGTAAACTGGCTGCTGTAAAGGCGTTAGGTCCGTTCCGGTCCCACGGTCGGAGCGACACCTGGACGAAAATCCTTTGAGCATAACGTCTTTCTTTCAACTGTTGCCAATAATTTTCAAGATATCCAGAAACATGAGAATCCAGGACGCGTACCTTCTCACATTGTTCTGTAATAAATCTTTATTTTCTTGAAAGGCAATTGCAATCCACATTACAAAAGTAATCCCATACTTGGTGTCCCAGCCGTTTCCAAGTGCGTGTCCATTGGAAAAAGGGAAAATGCGGCGACTGAAACTTTCGCTCCTTCAACTGTCGTGCCAGTCTAGAGCTACACTTGAAATCACATTCACTGAATCAACATTCTGGATTTCCTTCAAAACTTCTCTCCGTGTGATAAACCGCCGTTTGATTTTTACTTCCTGTTCCTTCTACCAATTCGTTTGTGCCAGCAGTCTTCTTTCCTCTCTGAATCGTTAACACATCACCGTAAAAGATTCTCGAGGTCTAAAATTTCTCCGTCTCTTCCAGCCGCAAGGACGCTGTCTGCTCAGACGGTCGGTCTACGGGCGGATTGGGAGCTTTAGACGCCGCGGATTGGCTGCTGGTGAATGGAGGGGGTGGTCCTATGTTTGCGCACTGGCCCGAGCCCGTTGGAGCTCAGGAGGTTTTGAAGTTCATCTATTAAACCTTGACTTTGGTGATAACCTCAAAGACGAACTACTGTAAAAGCGAAAAAGTCCGTTAAAGTGTAGGGCTGCATGGTTGTTGTACTACATTGGGTTTGTTCCGAATGTGTGGGTGATCTTAATGATAGGCCTATTAAAACGACCATATAGGCCTACGCCGTTATAGGATAATAAGAACATGTGACATTATAAGTAAACAAACCAACATGTAAATAAGAAAATGATGAGATTGATCATTTCTACGAGCCTGTCACACCAGCTCCTGCATTGCTGTTCAACATCAACAGCGTTGTCATTTCATTTTATTATGTGAACTCAATGAAGAACCAACTGAACCGAGATCGAGGTCACTTTGTCTGAAAATTTGAATGTATTTCATTATATGGATTACGGAATATGTAGCCTAACTATTACGTAGGCAGACATAGGCTATGTGTAATCCTGTACCATGGCCAACTGCGTAGATGGAAACTCTCGTGAGCAATAAAGGGAAATTAAACTGAATATCACTTCTCATGCAACCGGCGAAATCCCTGGACATTGGAATCGAACCGAATTAGGACTAGGGAGATTTGGTGCGTGTGTGTCTCCGACCACGTACAGGTGTGTGTGCGTGCTTTAGCGAACGCAGCCGTGCCGGTCGGTTCCAGCACATGTGATGTGAGTGTTGGTCATCCCAGCGTCACTGTGCGTCGATGTCATGGAAAGTTGGAGCGTGCGTGTTGTGTCGTGTTTTTTTCCCCTCGTCTCACAGAGCTAAAAAAGGTTTCTGGGTTTCCTCTGCTGGGATCTGCAGGTGTCCGGTCGGCACTTGACAGCCGGCAGATCCAAAAAAGACCGATCCGTTAAAATATCTTGCGAACGTACGCAATTGCACTCTTCCAAAAGTCAAGGAATTATAATGAGTTTAATAGTCTATCTGTACGTTTCGATAAAAATATATATAATTTCTGAAAATGTAAAACCATCGACATTTTCTTCTCTTCCTCTTCCTGATCATCATGATTTCATATAATAGTGGAGTGTGTGTAAGAAAACATTTCACACGGCCTCACACACCATTGTGGAGTCTGGTAATAGTCTTATCCTACAGTGAATATCAACAACAGTTTTCAGACCGTCTGATTTACATCACAAAGGAAGTGAACATGAGAATTTCTGAATGAGAATATTGTGAGATCTGCGTCCAATCAAAGCTCGTACTTTCCAAAGCTTCAGTGCTTCCCTCTGCTGTGGGGTTAGGGTACTGCAGGCGAAACAAACCGCACAGCCAACATACAGGAAGTTCACAGGCAGCCAAGGAGAAATGTTGTGCTTAAACACAGCAACTTTTTGGTAGCTCACCTATGGATCTGTTATGTATGGATTGAAGCCTTTCTGTGTGTGTGTGTGTGTGTGTGTGTGTGTGTGTGTGTGTGTGTGTGTGTGTGTGGGGGGGGGGGGGGGTCAGATGGCTGAGCGGTTAGGGAATCGGGCTATTAATGGGCTATTAATCAGAAGGTTGCCAGTTTGATTCCTGGCCGTGCAGAATGGATAAGAATGTCTGCTAAATGTAAATGTGTGTATGAGTGTGTCTGTGTCAGTAAGTAAAATGTTTAAATAATAGTGATGGAGGAGAAATAAAAAAAAATACGAAGAATGAAGTGACGCTTTGTCAGGAAGTTTGTGAACAAGAAAGAAAGAAAGAGAGGGGAGGGGGAGAGAGAGACAGAAAGAGGGGGGGAAAGAGAGAGGGAGGAGAGAGAGAGGAGGGAGAAAGCTTTTAGAGTGGAGGGCTGGTGTGTAAGGTGAGCAGGGATGAGGAGAGTTTCTTGGCTTCATAGTTTAATTGAAGAATAACACACAAGTTCATCAGCCATGTCACCAAGCTCCTGTTTCTGCTGACTCAGAGTGTGTGTGTGTGTTAACACACATGAATACGCCATATGCGTTTACTTTGTTCCTGCTGACAATTGAGTGAAACATACACACACATACGCATGTGCACACACAATCTTATTTGAACACACACACACTTAATAAGGTCTCTTGTTCCCACTTGTAAAATAACATCATCCCCAACACACTCTCACTCTCAGAGTTCCACCTGTTACTGCTGCTGCTGTGTCGGTACTTACACACACATCATGACACAGTTATCACACACACACTCATATCATTATCACACACACATCTCTACATCATTATATCTATAGATATTTGCTCGATATTTCCTAGTTCCACACTGTCACTGAAGCCTCCCAGACACACTGAAGCCTCCCAGACACACTGAAGCCTCCCAGACACACTGAAGCCTCCCAGACACACTGAAGCCTCACAGTCACACTGAAGCCTCCCAGACACACTGAAGCCTCCCAGACACACTGAAGCCTCACAGTACGATGTTGCAAATTACAAAGGATTTTCTGTTTGCCTTTATTCCCCCCCATTTTCTTCTTTAATTTTCCCCTCCCTCCCTCCCTCCCTCCCTCCCTCCCTCCCCTACCCTCCCTCCCTCCCTCCCTCCCTCCATCCCTCCTCCCTCTCCCTCCCTCCCTCCCTCCCTCCCTCCCTCCCCTCCCCTCCCTCCCCTCCCCTCCCTCCCTCCCTCCCTCCCTCCCTCCCTCATTCTTCCTCTCCTCTCCATCTTCCCTCGGAAGAGATCATGTCTTGGTAATGTGTGAGTGTGTGTGTGTGTCAGAGAGGGTAAGCCTTTGGCATGCCTCTGGAATGTAGTGATTTAGAAAGAAGAAACAGTGTTTGCTCCTCCTCAGAAACATGGTACCTGAAGGAAGTTTCCTCGTCCGCAGCACCTGATAACATCCACAGCCAATCATCACAAGGGAGATGTTCTGGAAGTCTGCCAACATCTTATTATTATTATAACTTTTACTTAGCCAGGATAGTCCCATTGAGATTAAGAATCTCTTTTTTGCAAGGGTGACCTGGCCAAGACCTGACCATGTGTGTGTATCAGCAAGCCTGAGTGACTAAAGATGTCTGTGTGTGTGTGTGTGTGTGTTCATGGGTCACTCACACACAATGCCCTGGGCTGTGGGATTGTTAGAGATGAAATGGTCGGGTGCTGTTGGTGGCCTGGTCTGCTGCTGTTCCTGTCTGGTGGCTGGTGGGGTCAGCACGTCCTACAGGAATGTGTGTGCGTGTGGGAGAGTTTGTGTGGGGGGAGGGGGGACAGTGTGTTTTGGAGAAGGGCTACTTTCTCTGGCATTTCTCTCAGTTCATCATCCCCCTTTCCTCCTTGTGTCTCAGCAGCATGTTAGAGATCTGTAACAAGCTTTCTACAGGAAGTGGCCTTTACTCTCTCTCTCTCTCTCTCTCTCTCTCTCTCTATCTCTCTCTCTCTCTCTCTCTCTCTCTCTCTCTCTCTCTCTCTCGCTCTCTCTCTCTCTCTCTCTCTCTGCTCTAACAGACACATCATATTCCTGCACGGAAGTGCTGAAAGTCGTAGACAGCCTGAAATCAAGCCCTAACCCTCTCCACCACACCACCATCCAGGACACTGATGATCTTTGACCCCGGCAGCTGTGCAGAGTGTGCCGTGGAGAGGAAGCACAAGTCTAAACTGTTCTGGTGTGTGTGTGTGTGGTAATGAGTGTGTGTGTGTGTGTGGTAATGAGTGTGTGTGTGTGACTGTCCGTCCTCCTCTTGACTTGTAGCATGTCAGACTTCTAGACTTGATGAACATGAAGATATGTTTCAGATCAAGAGCTAGAAAAGTTCGAGTGCTCTGGCAATCAGCAAAGCATCTCTCTCCTCTCTCTCTCTCTGTCTCCCTCCTCCTCTCTCTCTCCTTCTGATCCAGGATATTAATAGACGGGTGGTTCTGAGGGAGTCTGCTGCTTTGACGCTGAAGATGACATGGAAGTAAAGAAACCTACATGAAGCCCTGACATGCATCCTGCTAGGCCTCACAGACATATCTCACCTTCTGACTCTGTCGGTGGTTACAGGCCTCGCAGACATCTCTCTCCTTCTGACTCTGTCGGTGGTTACAGGCCTCACAGACATCTCTCTCCTTCTGACTCTGTCGGTGGTTACAGGCCTCACAGACATCTCTCACCTTCTGACTCTGTCGGTGGTTACAGGCCTCGCAGACATCTCTCTCCTTCTGACTCTGTCGGTGGTTACAGGCCTCACAGACACCTCTCAACTTCTGACTCTGTCGGTGGTTACAGGCCTCACAGACATCTCTCACCTTCTTTTTGTTCGATGTATCTTTATCGAACTATCTCTCACCTTCTGACTCTGTTGGTGGTTACAGGCTGGGAAACACTCGTGGACTCTCATGTACAGTGACACTAGTTAACGTGCTGACTTGTGTTGAATGACAGTAAAGACAACCACACGTTAATCTGTTAGACAACCACACGTTAATCTGTTAGTCGATGTTTGTTTGAAGACAGAGAACAATGTTCACTTATTGGAGTGGTCCGTGGGATCGTTTCCCTTCGTGAGAAAGAGTCTCATTGTTGTGATGACCCAGGTGGGTGATGTTGCTTGGTAACTTCACAAACACTCTTAAAACACACACATGCACAGATGCACACGTAAACACACACGCAAACACACATGCAAACACACACGCAAACACACGTAAACACACACGCAAACACACACGCAAACACACACGCAAACACACACGCAAACACACGCAAACACACGCTTTCCTGTGTGTACTGATCCCAGTGATGCTTTCACGTACACACACATTTATTTACTCTGTTTAGTTATAACAAACAAACAGGTCTCTCTGCCTCTCCCTCCCTCTCCCTCCCTCTCTCTCTCTTATCTGTGTGTACCTGTCAGCACAAACATGCATTAACAGAGGTCTGACCTCCTGCAGGTCAGTGCATCGTGTAGTTGAGATAATCTATCAGCGTTTCAACAACCACAAACCACCTGGTCTGATTCATCTGTTGAATGGGACAATGATACCAGTTACCAACTTGTATTCACCTCCTTTCATTTAATGATTAACTTTGATGATTTGAGATATAAACTGAAGTGGTTTCATTCTGACGTGGTCCAGCTGCAGGGTGTGTAGTTGTACAGTACGTGTACACAACTGTTATGTAAACAGTGCTCTCTTCTGGTCTCACAGATCCACAGATGAAATGTCAACAGGAAATGTCATCGTTTGCAATTCTGGTTGGTTGAGGTTTGGATGACAGCCAGGAGGAAGAAGGAAGTTTGGATGACAGCCAGGGGGAAGGATGACAGCGTTTATCTAGTCGTCCGTGTAATCGTCCTTGCCAGCAGTTGGCTGTAAGTCAGAATCGACCTGTCCTGTCTCACGCTGTGTGTGAGTCTCTCCGAACTGCAAATATTTACTTAATTGACATCCAGAGTTCTGTGCTCCCTAAAACACAAAATCGCAGCTATGAACTGTTACATCATAAAATCAATGTTGTATGAACTGTACTGTACTTTGAAGTCATCTCAAATCTCAAGTCCTCTTACGTCGCATTGGATCAAAGTGTCTGCCATGTAGACGCTGCATCCAGGGGAACTTGGTTGTCAGAATGAGGAGTGTCGCAGCGAGAGCTGACTAGCGACGGCACCGGGGAGCCAGTGAGCTGTCGGGACTTGTTTGCTCGTATTCTCAGAGGAATTGAATAGGAGTGTGTTTGACCTCTCTGTGTGAGATGGAATTCCTCGTAATCAAAGCCGTGGAAATTGAAGCAGGTAAATGAACCCCCTAGTCTGGGGGAAAGCTGTTCACTGCATTCCTGAGTTCAAGATCAATACACACACACACCAAAAGGCACAAACATGCAGATAAATACATGCATGTACTGTACACAGGCATGCATCTACTGTACACAGGCATGCAAACACACATACAGAATCACATACTGTACAGGCCTAAACAAAACATTTGCATCAACACCAGTGAATACACCAACCTCAGAGCACACACACAACCATGCAGGCACTGGTCCCATCACAGCTGAGGCACAGCCTCATCCCTGCCTCCCCTCTGCCTTCCTGCCTCCCCTCTGCCTCATCCCTGTCTCCCCTCTGCCTCATCCCTGCCTCCACTCTGCCTTCCTGCCTCCCCTCTGCCTCATCCCTGCCTCCCCTCTGCCTTCCTGCCTCCCCTCTGCCTCATCCCTGCCTCCCCTCTGCCTCATCCCTGCCTCCACTCTGCCTTCCTGCCTCCCCTCTGCCTCATCCCTGCCTCCCCTCTGCCTCCCCTCTGCCTCATCCCTGCCTCCCCTCTGCCTTCCTGCCTCCCCTCTGCCTCATCCCTGCCTCCCCTCTGCCTTCCTGCCTCCCCTCTGCCTCATCCCTGCCTCCCCTCTGCCTCCCCTCTGCCTCATCCCTGCCTTCCCTCTGCCTTCCTGCCTCCCCTCTGCCTCATCCCTGCCTCCCCTCTGCCTTCCTGTCTCCCCTCTGCCTCATCCCTGTCTCCCCTCTGCCTCATCCCTGCCTCCCCTCTGCCTTCCTGCCTCCCCTCTGCCTCATCCCTGCCTCCCCCCTGCCTCATCCCTGTCTCCCCTCTGCCTCATCCCTGCCTCCCCTCTGCCTCATCCCTGCCTCCCCTCTGCCTCCCCTCTGCCTCATCCCTGCCTTCCCTCTGCCTTCCTGCCTCCCCTCTGCCTCATCCCTGCCTCCCCTCTGCCTTCCTGCCTCCCCTCTGCCTCATCCCTGCCTCCCCCCTGCCTCATCCCTGTTTCCCTTCTGCCTTCCTGCCTCCCCTCTGCCCTCCTACCTCCCCTCTGCCTCATCCCTGCCTCCCCTCTGCCTCATCCCTGTCTCCCCTCTGCCTCATCCCTGCCTCCCCTCTGCCTCATCCCTGCCTCCCCTCTGCCTCATCCCTGTCTCCCCTCTGCCTAATCCCTGCCTCCCCTCAGCCTTCCTGCCTCCCCTCTGCCT